>NW_004443990.1:17097970-17119858 GCF_000243295.1 Trichechus manatus latirostris | reverse complement strand
AGTCGATGTCACTGAACTGTGCATGTAGAAACTTTTGAAATGCTGTATCTTTGGCTATGTAGATTTTCAACAGCAACAACAAAAAAAGGTCGAGAAGGGAGAGGGTTGACATGTTGTGGGGTTGTTAACCAATGTCACAAAACAATATGTGTACTACTGTTTCATGAGAAACTATTTGTTCTGTAGGCCTTCACCTGAAGTACAATTAAAAACAAAAATTATCCCCCCCCAAAAAAAAAAACTTTTTTTTTTTCAGGAACTTTTGAAAGTTATTTCACATTGCATTTTCACAAGTCACTCCAAATCACAGAGATTATAGTATGGAGCAGATTATCTGATTCCTAGGTTCTTATGCACATTTTCTGAATGTATAAAGGGGGACTGAAGGTATTGAAATTGATTTCCTCATATGCTACATAAAAATCTATCTCATTATATTAAGATTCTCTCTCCTATAATGACTTCAGAGAGACTCAATTATCTCTGCATGCTAATTGATTCACAGGTGTGAGACTGAGAGGGCATTACTAGTAACAGTGGAGAACGATCTTATAGGCCTGCGTAAGGCCTTTGATGATCTAAACCTACGAAGACCAGAGTTGGAGTTCCAAATTGAAGAACTGAATGAAGACCTGATTCTCCTCAAAAATGAACATGAGGAGGTAAGAAAATATTCCAAAGTGGTACTGGGAATGATGAAATTTCCCAAAATAAGAATAAGGAGGAGAAAGAAGAAGAAGAGAAGGACGAGGAGGAGGAGGCGGCGGCGGTGGTAGCGGTAATGGTGATGCTGAATAAGATGACAACGATAGTGACGTGAGCCCTGACTTTTCATTAGGTCGTTGTATGGGTTAATCACCTAGAACAGTACCTGGCCCATAATAAGTGTAGTTATTTCTTTCTTCCTAACTCATTCCCCATAAGTCATAAGATTTCCTATGTCTTTTCTGTTCAGCCTCATCTGAGACTATGCTTCAGACTAAAATGAATCTGTATTTTCACTCTTGCAGGAAGTCAACAGCCTGCGCAAGCATCTGGGCAGTACTGTCAATGTGGAGGTGGATGCTGCTCCAGGCCTCAACCTCAGTGCGGTCATGAATGAAATGAGGCAGAAATACGAAGACTTGGCCCAGAAGAACCTTCAAGAGGTCAGAGAACAGTTTGAAAGACAGGTAATAGTATGATTCTAAAGGGTGAGCAAATGAGTTGAAATTGCTCTCCAGAAAGAAATAACTCATTTCCTTTCTTTCTTTTTTCTTTTTCCTTTTTGGAACTTTAGACTGAAGCTCTGCAGCAACAAGTCACAGGGAGCACTGAAGAAATAAAAGGAACTGAGGTTCAAGTAAAGGACCTGAAACACACCTACCAGAGCCTGGAGATTGAGCTCCACTCCCAGCTCAGTATGGTAAAGCATACTTCCATTTCTCAACCCAGCGTGTGTTTCCTAAGCACGTGTGTTAGGAATTTAGGAATTCTAGAAATGCAAAGACCTATAAGAAATAACCCCTCCCCTCACAGAGCTAGCAGGGAAACAGGCCAAACAACTGATGATCATTAAAGGGCAGAAAGAAATCGAGGAAAGGACAATGTACTGCAGGAATGCAGAGGAAAGAGAAGATCTGGAAGACTTCACAGGGAAAGAGGGGGCATTTGAGCTAGATCTTAAAAATAGAGATGAATTTTAAAGTTGGAGAATGAGGGAAAAGACATTCCAGGCTAAGCAAATCAGTCAGTTTATGATAAGTTACCCTGTGGTAACAAACAATCCCCCAATCATAATTGCTTACACCACCACCACCACCACATCCATCACGGGTTGGCTGCAGCTCTGCTGCGTGACATTTTGACTCC
This sequence comes from Trichechus manatus latirostris, assembly GCF_000243295.1. NCBI lineage: Eukaryota > Metazoa > Chordata > Mammalia > Sirenia > Trichechidae > Trichechus > Trichechus manatus. Next base: position 17,118,007 of record NW_004443990.1, on the reverse strand, counting down.
AGGGATAAGCTACAGGAGTAGCCCCTATCTGGGACATGCCAGAGTTGTGGCAGGTAGAAAAGAGCAGTGGCTGGACCACATGATGGCTCTTAAAGCTTCTCCTCAGAAAAGGCATTTGTACCTTCCATCTGCATTTCATTAGCCAAAAAAAAGTCACATGGCCACGCCTATCAATGGGATGAGGAATTCTAATGCTCTCATATGGAGGATACCAGAAATCACATGGCCAACCCTGATATAACAGACAGGGAGACAAAGCCTCTCACAGGGAGGGAGGACAAATATTTGAAAACAATAATATATCACACTGAGAGAACAGTGGGCACAAAGTTAAAAACAAAAAAGAACTAGTAATCCCAGCTAAGGTTGAGGTTGCCTAGATGGAAGGAATGAGAGAGAAAACTAGAAATACATGATGTCCACAATGGCTACCTGCAGAGTTTATTTTCAAGGGAAATTGAAATTGAGCCACCTCTTAACAGAAATCTTCAAAGAAATGCACTCTTTCTTCTGTTCATAGAAAGCATCTTTGGAGCGTACATTAGAGGAGACCAAAGCTCGTTACGCTGGCCGATTGGCCACCATCCAGGCACAGCTAAGCTCCCTAGAAGCCCAGCTGATGCAGATTCGAAACGACACAGGACGCCAGAACAATGAATACAATATTCTTCTTGACGTAAAGACCAGGCTTGAGCAGGAAATTGCTACTTATCGCCGCCTTTTGGAAGGAGATGATGTAAAGTAAGGCTTTTAGAAGGAATATGTGTCAATTTCTATATGCTGTTCTATTTGAATGTCCACACATTAAACTCTGTCACTCATTATCCAGCATCAATGCAATCCTTAACACAAAAGCAATCACACACACACACAAATCAGCAACAAAACAAAAATATACCAAAAGGTATGCACACCCCAAAAATATCAAATAGTCTTTGTACTTGAGGTCATGTGGTCAGACTAAGTTAGTAGATGGTTATCCATGTGACACAGTCTATTCTTATCTTAACTTTTATAATTAATACATCATTGAAAGCACAATAAGTATATATAAACACATTTTAATTCTCATTTGAGAACTCATGAGCTGAACAATAGGCCACAGAGGTCCCTGAGAGCTCATTTGAGAACCAACAGCATTTCAGCAGCAAAGGTCCCCAAGTACCGCACCCAAGAAAGTCAACAAGAGAACAGAAGATTTAAACTTCCATTGTAATTCTGTTATATTCATTACAAAAACTTCTAACATATGTTAATGAACCAGTTTTGAAGCTATGTGTTTTCAAGTTAAAACGTAAGACACTCCAGTTGGAAGCGACCAGCATCATAAAAAGGGAAATAAATACAGGAACAGCACTAAAACACACATCAATCAAGCTATAATTGCTTTGAAAGACAAAAAGCAGGAATGGCAATAACACTGTTGTTTCTGTTTCTTTTTCTTTCCTTAAAAACAACCAAATAAAAAGGACTTCAGAAGATCAGTTAAGCATCCTAGAAGAGATAGGTAAGTGTTGTAATTTTCATATATTTCTTGTGCAACTTTCCACTAATTATTAGCCACAGGTGAAAAGTTAAGTGAGACCAACTCTCAAGTAAGCGGACATGACACCCCAAAAATCATACCCATGGCTATCGAGTGATTCTGACTCCTAGTGACCCTATAGGCTAGAATAGACCTGCCCCTTAGGGTTTCCAAGGCAGTAAATCTTTACAGAAGCAGACTGCCACATCTTCTTCCCAGGGAGTGGATTGTGGGTTCAAATGGCTAACCTTACAGATAGCAGGTGAGCGCTTAACCACTGCGCCACAGGGCTCCTTGACTTGATACTAGGAGTTCTAAAAATCATGTACATTGCATGAAGGAACTCTTCATATGGGAAATTTGTCACACTCCCTATGGCAGGGGAATTTTCATGCCTGTGCTGTTTCTGTCCTGAGACATCCTGAGAGTCTATTAAAAAAATAAGATTAAAATATGAATTTTGCCTAATTAAATATTTCTGTTTGGGGGTGGAGAGAGTAGGAAATTTTAAATTTGGGGAGAGTGGCACATTTTCTGCATTTGTCTATAAAATGGGTTTGGAATTATTTAAGAAAGAGAATGGATTCCACTGTTTTCCTAAAAGTAAAAAATGATCATAATTTAAAATAGTCGTAAGCTAGCAGTTATGTGTCTGAATTAACATTTAATGCTGAAATCTCAATTCAGATGTCAAGAAAACCAGGAAGATTAAGACTATCGTGGAAGAAGTAGTGGATGGCCAGGTTGTGTCCACCAACATCCAAGAGGTAGAACAACTTATGTAAACAGCGGCCAGAAGGAGATGCTGCTGAAATTTTGAAAGAACTGTGGCTATAATTTTTGCTCCCTACAAGAAGCAGCTATTAGAAGACACTAGTAATACCCTGGAATGATTAGAAAGGAGAAAAAGCCTATTTATCAGTCTCTGTAATTGAACATAAGTGTTTTACTCAGAGGAGCTACAAATTGCCTGCAAGATGAAATCAAACGAGCACTAGGATATTTAAAACATCATTACTGCCATCTTTACTGTGAAGCATATTAATTACAAGCTATAGACCACCTAATATCAATTCGTAGGTAATGATGCTGAAAATTACATTGCGCGGCAATTACCCTAAACCTCGGAGCACAGAGCCTATGCAAATTACAAATAAACCTCTCTCTTTAACCTTTCCCGTTTCTAAATTGCAAAACCTCCTTTGGGGGTGGGGACTGGATTTCTCACTGAGCTTTTTTTTTTTTTTTTTTTGGTTGATCTCACTACCTTTTAGTATCAGTACAATTCTGCTACTGAGTTATGTCTCCTTTTTTCCATTGTCTCCACTGCCTTTTAAAAACTCAGCTCAACTCTTTGAATAGTTTGAGGGTCAAATTCCAATCATAATGCTGAGCAGACTAATGAAGCACTCTGGGCTGGAAATGGGAATAGATGAAAAGCAAAATCAGTGAAGCCCTTCTCAAGGTATAAATCATATAAATCACCGTGTGCTCTCTTATGTGGTGAATGTATGTTATGAACTGCTTCTCACCGTTTTTTTAAACAACAGGTTTATTGATGCATAATTCACACACCATAAAATTCACCCTTTTAAAGTATACAGATCAGTGGTCTTTAGGATAGTCACAGAGTCGTACAACCATCACAACTATCTAATTTTAGAACATTTTCATCACCCCAAGAAGAACCCCCATACCTATCCCCCGTCACTCCCCATTCCCTCTCTCTCCAGCCCCTGGCGACCACTACTTCCAATCTCTAAGGAGATGTCTATTACAGACAGTTCATATATATGTTGTGTGCTGTCAGTTGATTCTGACTCATAGCGACCCTATAGGACAGAGTAGAACTGCCCCATGGGGCTTCCAAGGAGTGGCTGGTGGGCTTGAACTGCCGACCCTTTGGTCAGCAGCCTGAGCTCTTAACCACTTCACCACCAGGGCTCTGTATCATATATACGGAATTACACAATATGTGGTCTTTTGTACATGAATGTTCATATCACATTATTCACAACAGCCAGAAAGAGGAGAACCACCCAAATGTCCATCAATTATGAATGGATAAGCTCAAGGTTGTCTATCTACACAATGGAATATTATTTGGCAATAAAAAGGAATGAAAAACTAACTTACGCTTCAACACAGATGAACTCTGAGAACATTATGCTAAGTGAAATACGCCAGATACAAAAGCCCACATACTGTATGTTCACCCTTGCTTGCATTTCGGTGAGCAATAACTGCCTTGCAACTATTTAACGGGACAAATAAATTTGCCTCGTTTCATTGTATTATAGTAAATAGATAGCTTGGACTTAGAATTTTATATAGAAGTTTATAAATAAGTAGGATTTTTAGTTATATTACTATATGAAAAATAATTATGTGGCTCACTTAAAAATAATAACATCCACTAATAATTTACTGAGCACTTACTAGGATCCAAACAGTGGGTCAGGCATTTTACATGCATTTCTCATTTAATCCTCACAATAATCCCATGAGGTAGAAACGATTACGTTGAATCACGCACTTGCCAATAGTCGCTCATTTCTGACCTTCAAAAAATTGCAATTTCACGTGGTTTAATCTTATCATACCCTCCCCATTTTACTTATGAAGACAAATGAGGATAATAAATGAGGACAGGAGATAACACTTTCCCAAAGTCACACAGTCACCAATAATGAAACAAAACTGAACCTCAGGGCTACGTGTCTAAAGCCACCATACTCTCTTAAGCAGCTTATTACATGACAATTGCTGAGCCACACTCAGAATGAGTGTTTGCCTGTCCTTCTGTCATTTTCTAATTGTCCTTTTCACTAGTCAGACACTGCACAACACCCAGCTGTGGCAAACGGCCAGCTTTGTTACCTAACATCCCACACAAGACCTGATTCAGCACAACGGAAAAGCTATTATTTCCACTCCTTCGCATTTCCTTGCTTTTCAAAGAAGGAAAGAGGTTTCAGCCTCATTTTTTTCCTAATTTTTGTCAAAGCCACTTCAACTAGTAAGTTGCTTTTTAAAATGTGAAGAACTTTTGGAAGTGAATTCTTTTTTCACCTGCTAGGACTCATTCCTGAATGGTCTGAAATCTTTGACAAGCAAATACCAGAGACTATGAATCTGATTAACAAAAAACCTGAGTACATGGGTTTGAGATTGACTAGGCATAGCTATTTGTCATATGGCAAAAATGACTCTTTGTTAAAGAGGTAGGGTTATTACTGTAAAAACAGCGTAAGGGAGGCATCTGACCTCCTTTCCGTTCACAAGGTGGAAGGAGAATCCAGATCAACAGCCCAAGGCTCATTCCTATAAGGCAGAGGTCAGACAGGCCTCCTCTCTCCATCATCTTTAGCATTTCTGACACCAACCGTCCCCCTCATGGCACTCTCAACTTCTCTGCTGGGTTCAATAATTCATTGCTATAGCCACACAGAGCTTACAGCCAATACTCTCGATTACGGGGTTTATTAGGGAAGTAACAGGTTACAATTCAGGCTCAGGAACATTCAAGATACAGTTCTTCCATCAGGACAGCCTCTTTTCAGCTGTGCTTGCAGGCACACCTCTCTCTAGCCCTAGGCCTCTGCCCTGTTCAGGCAAGTGTTACAAAGCTCTTTTAGCCCCTGCCAGTAAGTCCCCTGGTAATGTAGTTGTTAAGAGCTACGGCTGCTAACCAAAAGGTTAGCAGTTCAAATCTACCAGACGCTCCTTGGAAACCCTATGGGGCGGTTCTACTCTGTTTTATAGGGTCGCTGTGAGTCAGAATCGACTTGATGGCGATGGGTTTGTTTTTTTTTTTCGGTTAGTAAGTCCCCAGAGAGACCCCAGGCACTCAGCTTTCTGGCTTCTCACTGTCTTCAGGGTTACAACTCTATCTCTCTGTCTCCTGGTTACAGGAGCTTCTCAGCGCAGGGATCCCAGGTCCAAAGGACGTGCTATCTGCTCCTGGCTTGGTGGTTGTGGGATCTCCTTCCTGCCTCAGGGATGGCTCATTTCAAGCCCAGCAGGATGGCAAAACTGACCAATCCCCTTGGTGGGCCACAATTACCCTATTTGCACAGTCCCACCCAGTCCCTTCGGTAGGAGTTACAAGACCACGGTGAGAAAGGCCACACAAAAGCAATCCATCACACCACAATTAATTTCACATCAGAAAAATGAAGACTTCTTCACTGCTTTTTCTTCCAGTCAATCTATCAAAGAAAGTAGGCAAGACTATACATACATCTGTAACCAGATAGTTATACCAGTAGTTACTGTATGAACTAAAATCCAAAACCAAACCCATTGCCGTCGATTCTGATTCAGTGAACCTATAGTATGTATGAAAGTGAAACATTAATCCCCGCATCTGTACTTCTTATACCAGCTACAAAACAGAACAGCATGCTCCTACTTCTGACCGGTATACAGATGCAGGGAAGGTTCCTTGTCCATAAACATAGGGCTCTTTATCACACGTAGGGTTGCTATGAGTCAGAATCGACTCAATGGCAATGGGTTTGGGTTTTTTTTGGTATCACGCATTAGAATTACCATCAATGTATTTCATCACTTGATATGGAATCACCAGGGCAAAAGTTAAGCTATCAAGCTCAGAGAGAACCCCTAGAGGTGAGGTTAGGATGGAAAAAAGTATTTTTTTCTGGACTTGAGGTACTATTTCTACACAGAGCCCTGCCTGCAACATCTAAAAAGGAGAATGATAAGTATGATATAAAATTAAAACGTGGTCAAAGTGAATCCCCATGACATCTTTTGCTCTCACCTTTACCCACTCAGGGGTAGTCTCTAGTACCTGATCACACCCTCAGATAACAATTCTAACTTAAAGCATAGGTTAGTGATTTCTTTTTTTTTTTAATTCCCCTTTAAACATCTCTGTTTTCTCTCCACTAGACTTATTTCTAAGATTCCCCTTGTTGCTATTGTTGTCGTGTACCATCCCGGGGTATTATTTTACTTTCTTCCTCCCTCCCACCACATACGGCCTCCAAAATCCTCCCCTGCTTTGAAGAACCACTGAGCACCAAAGTCCAGAGGTCAGACCCAACCATGTCCTCTGGGGGTCCCTGTTCATCCCTCATCTCCAAAGCACAATATAAAACATAGGAAACCCAGTATTCTTTCACTCACTCACAGAATCTCAAAATGTTATTCGAAGCAAGAGAGAAAGGTGTTATGAACAAAGTGGTGAGTGAAGTGCAGAAAGTGGAAGACGTAGCTTTAAGGAATGGAACTCAGGTGGAAATCATGCAGTCAAAGACCAGAAAACTAACCAGCCTGGCATGAAAAGATGATCACTTGCTTTATTTCATAACAATCTAAAGATTTACAAATGCCACTTTAGTAATTTTCTCCATTTTGCATATTCCCTGAACTCGACAAAAATGGAAAGCATTAACTCTTCATTTGAGTTCTCTGTTCCTCAACTTATGTAATATAATCACTTTGCCAACATGCCCAAGATTGTTTGCTTTGTGCATTTCTGCCTGCCTATACATTTAGGCAGCTGTCAAAGAAAATCATTTCACTTCCAAAAACGGTAAAATGGAGGCTTGATATTTATTTAACTTAGCTCCCCCAACCAAACACACACACACGCTGACACACACACACCACACCACAGACCCACCACACACACACAATACACACAACACACACACAAAACCATTGAAAGAGAAATATTTGTCGTTCCACTTCGAAGTTGCTCTCCATTCATAACTGGATTCAGAAAAAATCTTGGTCAAAGCATACCAGTTATCCAGGGCATAGTCATTTTCAAATTAAATGAACATTAAACAACACATTTTAACACATTAAAGATTAAGTTCTGTTTAGTTTGGACACGTCATCAGGAAAGACCAAGCCCTAGAAAAGGCCATTGTGTTTGGCAGAGGGTCATCGAAAAACAAGGGAAATCGTCAATGAGACGGATTGTCACAATAGCTCCAATAACGGGCTCAAACATATCAAAGATCATGAGGATGGCACAGGGCTGGTTGGCTTTTCATTCTTCGAAGCACATTTTGCAAAGCTTTCACAAAAATTAAAAAACAAAACATTGCATAGTTTGTTCTATACAGATTTTACCCCTTTTCGAAGCAGTCAACTGAAAGGAGTCACTGGCTTCTTAACTTGAGGCTTTAATTCTTTCTTGATTTGAAAAGTGTGTTTCCTCTTACTTATGTTGATAATGACAATCAAATCTGAAGTTTTTATCCAATCCATTCATTCAGTTAACACATTTATTGAGCAATTGTTATATGCAAATGGTTTTATTGAGCAACAATTATGTGCAAATGGTTTTACTGAGCAACCATGAAGTGCAAATGGAGTTCTTCCTTGGGTGGTACAAAAGGTTAACACGGTTGGCTGCTAACACAAAGGATGGAGGTTAGAGTCCACCAAGAGTTGCCTAGGAAGAAAGGCCTGGCAATCCACATCTGAAAAAACAGTCACTGAAAACCCTAGGAAGCACGGTTCTACTGTGACACACATGGGGTCACCATGAGTCAGTCATCTCCAACTGAACAGCAACTGGTTACTGGTTACGTGCATTATCTGTTAAAGGAATAAACATACTAAGTGCTGGGCACAGAGCAGTGAACGATCAATCAGGCAAGGCCCAAAATGTTGGCAGTGCGAATCCACCAGCCATTCCTTGGACACCTTATTGGGCAGTTCTACGCTGTCCTATAGGGTCACTATGAGAATGGACTCGATGGCAACAGGTTTGGTTTTTTGGCTTCTTTCTGAATTGGAGCCCTGGTGGCATACTGCTTAAGAGCTCAGCTGCTAACCAAAAGGTCAGCAGTTTGAATCCACCAGCCACTCCATGGAAAAATGGGGCAGTTCTGCTCTGTGTTATAGAGTCGCTAAGCGTCAGAATCAACTTGTTGGCAATGGGTTTGGTTTTGGTTTGGCCTTTCTGTTGAACATCCTAATGACGATGTTTGAAAATCCCTGAAAATTCAAATCCAACGTCAACCTGGAAATCACATCTATTCCTGACCTTCCATGAGTACATTTCAGAACTCTTCTGAAACTATATTCCACTAAAAGATAACACTATTATCATGACTGGACAGTTTTCTAAATGAAACAAATAGGAAAGATGAGTGAAAAACTCAACAGTTTCGTTTAGGAAGAAACATTCATTAATTTACCCATTCAACAAGCAATCTTTGCTTTCCTACTATGTATAAGCTACTGGGCGGTGCTGGGAAGACAGGCAATAATTTGGAGAAGAAAAATTCTTTATGACAACCTCTCTACTCCACCCAGATCTCTTTTTTGTTTAACAAATATGTGATGGGCAGAATTGCTGAATTATTTCTACACCAATGAATTTTCAATTTGTATAACTCATTTACTTGCTGAGATGGCCACAAAAAGAGGCGGGGGGCACCAAATTTTGAGTGGAGAGAGTGAACTTTTCAACTGCAACAGCCTATAAAAGGTTGACTTTTCTGCCTTCCTGACACTGCTTCTTCTTCGCGGGTTGTTGCTACTTGGGCTGTGGATTTCCCCGGCAACACCATGTCACTCTCTTTGCGCACCTCTGGGCTGTCCCAGCGACTGTCCTCCCAAAGTGGGACAGCAGGCAGAGTCAGGGGCATGTCCACTTCCACTGCTGGAAGTGTCTATGGGGGAAGCACCTTTGGCTTTGGAGGTAGCTGTGGGGGAGGCTTTTCTGCTGCTTCCATGTTTGGCTCTAGCTCTGGCTTTGGTGGTGGTTCTACAAGTTCCTTTGCAGGAGGACTGGGCACTGGTTACGCAGGCTCCCTGGGGGGTGGCTTTGGAGGCCTGGGGACTGGCTTTTGGGGAAGCCCAGGAGGTGGCTCCGTAGGTATTCTCGCTGGCAATGATGCAGGCCTTCTTTCTGGATCAGAAAAGGAAACCATGCAAAATCTTAATGACAGATTGGCCTCCTATCTCGATAAGGTTCGAGCTCTAGAAGAGGCTAATACTGAGCTAGAAAACAAAATTCGAGGATGGTATGAATCACGAGGGTCTGGGATTGGAGACCCCAGGTCACAGAGTGATTACAGTAAATATTATACGTTGATTGAAGACCTCAGGAATAAGGTAAGAATATGTTTTTTGGAAGAGTTTCAGGAATTATTTTTTACCTTTAGTTTTTACTACTACAATATCTTACAGTGATAATCACTTAAAACTTAAGAGATATTTTTCAATTTGGTTGTATTGAGCAATGATCATTTCAAGATGTTTCATTCCATTTCATCACTTACCATAAAGTGACTGTATTCCCACCACTTTTTTTTTTGTAGGAAATGTGTTTCTTAATTTTTTAATACTGTTTTATAAATGTATTTTCTTAGAAAAAAATGAAACTGCCTTAAACCCATTGCTGTCGATTCCAACTCACAGCGACCCTACAGGACAGAGTAGAACTGCCCCATAGGGTTTCCAAGAAGTGACTGGTAGATTCAAACTGCTGACCTTTTGGTTGGCAACAGAGCTCAACCACTGTGCCACCAGGGCTCCAACACTGCCTTAGCATTTTAAAGTAACCTAAAAACTCTTCCTGTCAAAAAAAAAATAATGTTAGTATTTTAGGGTCTCATTTTGTGTGTGTCCCCCTATTTTGCCAGATCATTTCTGCCAGCAGCGGGAGCGCCCAGCTCCTCCTGCAGATTGATAATGCCAGACTGGCTGCCGACGACTTCCGAATAAAGTGAGTCAAATAAAAGAAAAACAATCATTGATGTCCCACCATTTCTTCTTACTCCCTGTTTTCCTGCCTTCGTTGATGGATAAATATTTCCACCCTTCTGAGGTTCACATGCTCTATACATTTTGTGTTTTGGCAATTCACATAGGTCATTCTGGAAAGTAATTAGATTCTAACACAATTCACATTGCAAGACCTGAAGCTGTAAGTTACTTAAACCTAGGACTATGAATCACCGTATTTGTACTTTGCCTTTGACTCATGATGTGACATAATTTTACCAATGTCCTATATCTCAACTTTCCTTGTATCAAAATGAATTAATAATGTTTTTTTTTTTTTTTTTGCCTGGGGTTTAATGAAACGATTGTTTTACTGATGACACATAGAACTAAAATATTAATCACACACTTATTTTTGTATTTCCCTTTTCTTCCCCATACCCTACCCTCCCTGGCATAAGGAAGAAATACGAATTTTCTTTTTGCTCCACAAAATTTCCACAGGAAGTTGCAGGGGTGACAGTCCCGAACCTGTAAAATCTTGGTAAAACCTAACAAAAGATCAATGCTTTAAATTAAATCATAAAAGCTAAGCAAAAAGACAAATGATTATTTTCTTTTCAACTGCTTTTCGGATACCATCAGAAACTTCACCTAGAAAGGGGCCGCTAGGTTCATAGCAAAGGGGAATTCGTTCCCTTGGGATGCAGTACTGCTTGAGTTGTTCTCTCCAACTGAGCAGTAGGCTATCATTAATAAAAGGAAAAAGTTATAAAAGCAAAAAATATATTGCAGTGCTGCTATTTTTAAATAGCCGTACAAACTTATGCATAATATAGCCCCCAAAGATGGCAGGGACCTTGTTCAAAGGGTTGTGTTGATTCCCCAAACTGTCTTGTATTTGCCTTCCAGGTACGAGAATGAGCTGGCCCTATGCCATAGCGTGGAGGCCGACATCAATGGCCTGCGCAGGGTGCTGGACGAGCTGACTGTGACCAGATCTGACCTGGAGATGCAGATCGAGAGTCTGACTGAAGAGCTGGCCTACCTGAAGAAGAACCACGAGGAGGTCAGCCAGAAAGAGCAGCCTCTCTAGGCTGGTATTTTTCTCCTAGACCCAAAAAATACAATTTCTAATTTATAAATCTCAAGTTAGAACAAATATGGAGGATACTTAGCTCCCTGTTAAACTGGCGATTTGGGATTTCTGGGACTGTGTGTGCATACGTGGTGTCGATGGGGGTTCCTGTTACGTTTAACAGATCAGAGGCACTTTCTGATTTTGCAACTTCAATCATTAGGTAATGACAAATAAGAACTCTAATTGTCTTGATTTAGTGATTTTTTTTAAATAGGGTATTTTAAAAGCTAAAAAACAACAGTCTATTAATAATATGTGTCACACACACACACACACATCATGAAACCCTACTATACCACAAGTAGCCGGCTGGTAGACAGAATGGACATCTATCACGACCCTGGCAATAGGGCTCTACAAAGGTTTCTGCAGGATTTTCAATGGCACGAGTGGTGTGCAATCCTAGGTACTGTCTGCAGCTCTTAGTTTGGTAGGGATAGTTGAAAGCCTCCAGTGTTCTGGGCAAACACTAGGCCCCTCCACCCTGCAGATGACCCTCCAGGGCCAATTTATTCATTGGGCACAGTAGACACAGCACCTAGGCCTGTGATACTTCTAGGGGCCCACAAAAACATTTTAAGTTCTTTTGAAATCAGAAGAAGACATGAACTTTTAGGTAAAGGAAATGTTTTAATGTATTGATATATTTGTCTTTATCCCAATCCCAATCCAGCGGTAAAATATAATTTTTTATGGAGGAAGGGGTCCATGAAGGCAAAGTGCCCAGGGCCCATGAAGGTCAGAATGCACCACTGGCACCCTTTTGTCTCATCTGCTGTCCCCAGGAGCTCCAAAGCTTCCGGGAGTGCAGCCTTAGCCAGGTGAGCGTAGAAATGGACGCCACCCCTGGAGTGGACCTCACCGGACTTCTCAACGACATGAGGGCGCAGTATGAAACCATCGCTGAGCAGAATCGGAAGGACGCGGAAGCCTGGTTCACTGAAAAGGTTACACAAACCAAAACAAAAGGCTTTGATACTTTCGCTGTAATATGTTGAGGTTGGAGCGCTCACGTCGCCTCACCACCTCTTTGCTGTTGCAGAGCGGGGAGCTCAGGAAAGAGATCAGCACCAACAAGGAGCAGCTTCACTCCAGCAAGAGTGAGGTCACCGAGCTGAGGCGCGCGTTTCAAAACCTCGAGATCGAGCTCCAGTCCCAGCTCGCCATGGTAGGTGTGACGTAAAGGAGAATCATTTCAACTTCCCAAGACAATGCTGTATCCAAAATATGTTAGCCCACTTGACTGTCCACTCCATTAGTAAATCTGTGCCATTTCCCTTCCACTGCAGAAGAAATCCCTTGAGGATTCGTTGGCCGAAACCGAGGGTGACTACTGTGGCCAGTTGGACCAGGTGCAGCAGCTCATCGGCTGCCTGGAGGAGCAGCTGCAGCAAGTGCGCGCCGACGCCGAGCGCCAGAACGCCGACCACCAGCGGCTGCTGAACGTCAAGGCCCGCCTGGAGTTGGAGATCGAGACCTACCGCCGCCTGCTGGACGGGGAGGTCAAGGGGTAAATCTGATAACAGGTGGAAGATAACTTCCATTGCTGACTAACGGTAGACCCGTTTTGCTGATCAACAGCGGATGCAGTGTTTGCTGCAATAGAAGGAAGGGAGAGGTTCTCTAGTTGACAGAAAAAATAAGAAATCTAATAAAGATATGCCTTTTACTTATTAAACGCTCTAAAAGCAAAACAAAACAACAACAAAAAAAACCCATCACCGACATGTCGATCTGACTCATAGCGACCCTATAGGACAGAACAGAATTGCCCCATAGGGTTTCCAAGGAGCGGCTGGTGCATTCAAACTGCCAGCCTCTTGGTTAGCAGCCGAGCTCTTAACCACTGCACCACCAGAGTGCCAGTAAATGCTCTAGACTTTGCAAAATGTGTTCATCCCCTTGTCTTACTTGATAATCATTTATAAAATGCTGCCGTGAACAAACGCACCAAAGACAGAGGCATATTGTAAGTGAGTACTTCCAGGTGCTAGAAAATCAGGCTTTCAGTTTCTGACATCGACGACCCGATGCCGAGAATGAAAACATCGAATAGCCATCCGAACCGTCTCAGACCTTCTGTAGCAAACTTTCTAAAGCAATAGCAGGTATGAATAGTGAGAAGAACTCTATAAATTGAGAAATGTAGTTTCTCAGACCTGATCTTCCATTAACTGCACTATGAAAGCCCGTTTTAGGCATGGTTTGAAACTAAAGGTGCATTGCACCAATTGATGTCTCTCAGGGTGCACCAACCATTATTAATCAAGAAATTTGGGTTATCATCCGGCCACAGTTTTAAGTATCATTCAAATTTCCGGCTCAAATAGCACACTCTCCTTATTCCTCCTCATTCCAGAAAGCATCGTATGATGTCATCCTCCCTTGTTTTCTTTACAGTGATGGGTTGGATGAAATTTCATTTGTGACAGACTCCGAATCTCAAGCACAGTCAATTGATTCCTCCAAAGGTAAGCAGATTCCCTAAGAGTCACTTAGAATAAGTCAGAATCACATTTATGAATGATTCGAGCTGGAAGATTTCATTCAATGTTGCAGTAGTAATAATTTCAAGTGTATCTGTATTCTGAGCAAGAAAAAATATTTGTGCCATCCTATAAAAAATGAGTAGTCTGTACTGTATTAAAAGTTTGGCAAGTCCAGGGGGAAAAAAAATACAAAGAGGTATTCTAAGTACCGTAACCAACATTTAAATATTTGAAAAGAAAAATGTTTTCTTCTGTACACAACACTCAACATATTTCATTTCCATTGGATAAGACATTTTTTAAAAAATATGTCACTTCTGAAAGTTTAAATTTCATGGATTATATCAGCCAATACCTAATTTAGAATCTTAAGTTAAATAACAATTAATTTTTGGATTAATATTTGAAACACTAACTTTTCAACCTTTTCTTTCATCCTTATCTTTAGACCCAGCCAAAACTCAAAAAGTCAAGACAATTGTGCAAGAGTTGGTGAATGGTGAGGTAGTCTCATCCCAAGTTCAGGAAACTGAAGAACTAATATAAAATTTTACAAGATCTGCCACATGATTGGTTCTTTAGGAACAAGAAAATTGCCAGAAATTTTTCCTTTCAGAGTAAGATATTGTATTAGCTCAAACTCTATTTTTGTGGTTCATTTTCTTTGGCTTCCCTAGTTGAGTCCTTTTTGTCCCTCTGAAATAATATTCAAATGCAAGTCATGGTGACCACGTCAGTCTTTAAAACAAACCAAAAATTACCTTTCATCTTTTTGTACTTGGAGTAATCTTTTCATGAAATTTCTTTTGGTGGCCTGTATCTTTTTGTTTTTTTTAACCATAGAACTTTAATCAAGTAGTCATGTTTCCATAGAATTCATTTCAATAAAAAATGAATGGTAATAATGTGCAATGTGTGCCTTTTTGATTCCAAAAATTAATGTCAAGGGCATAGAGAGAGGTTTGTGAAATAATAATATAAAATGGCAAAACACTGGGATAAAGATCTCAAGGTTGGAGGTTAAGAAAATTCTTTTAAAAGTACTGTCCTTTTTATGTCAGCCATCAAGACTGTGACAAAATCATATTGTTCACACACAGGAGATAGTGTTCTGTTTTGTTTCTGCCGTTGTCAGGTGTCGTCGACTCGGTTCTGACTCATAGCAACCTTCATTTTCTAGCACCTTCATTGAGTCAGTCAAGAAACACTGTACCCTACTGTGTTCCACACAGTGCTGGAGACTCAAAGATGAATACGATACGGTCCTTGCCTTGAGGAGCTCACAATTGAGGGCGAAGCTAGACATCTACCAGGAATGGTGATATAGGGTGAACGTAAGTTCAAAGAACTACAGGCACATGGAGGAAGAAGTAAACAACTTGTACAAAGAAATCAGTCAGAGAAGGGAAAAAAGTAACATTCTGGGAAGAGGAACTATGTTGGAAAAGGCCCAGGGCTATAAAAGAACATTGCTTATCTCCCTTCTCTTATCTGGCTCAGGGTAGGGTTTCTATGAGGGTGGGTCAGATCCACAAATTAATAATACAAGTCATGTTCTAGGGTTAGGGCAAAGGGCAGCCAAAGTCCAAGCCTGAGTAGATGGTTGACAAATTCAAAACCCTAAAAGGAAAATAAGAGCAGCAGTTAATGATTAAGAATCTAGGTTTTGAAGCCAGACTGGGTTCAAATCCTGGCCCTGCGATTTAATCATGAGTAACTTAGCCTCGGTGTGTCACAGTTTCCTGATCTTTAAAATCGAAATGACAGTGATGATAGGAGCTACTTCATGGGGTAGGTCGTTAGGAAGATTAAATGAAGTGATATGCATCAAGCACTAGAAATAGTCTGTGGCACCTAGAAAGTTCTTGATATTTATGTCCTATTACTATGTACTATATGGAATCAAAATGGGATGGAGAAGCCACGGGAACTGAAGAGCATAGAGTATCAAAGTGAGCAGAAGGGAAACGGAGGAGTCATGCAAGCCTGGAGGAATCCGGAATCGAATGCAGAAGTCCACGGAAGGTTTTTATGCCATTTTAAGCTGACTTGCCTGAGTATTCGGCTTTCTAAAGTCATGCTTCTTTTTTATCTTTTTTAAATGACTTCCTGCCCTCCGCTCATCTCACTTTATTGTCCATTGCAATTCAGCTCTCTCTGTTTGGCCCTCATCCTCTAGAACATGTCCTAGGATAGCCTTACCTTTCACACCCAAAGAGATTCTCAATGTCTTTTCCTAAACAGGGTCCATAGCCCCCATGTAATAAAAGCATATTTTAAAGTACAATATTAAAGTATAAATTATATATTATATGCTTATAATAAATTATTACTTCCCTGGTGCTCAAAAGTGCTGCAGATAGGTACCATTTCAAATAGCATTTGCTTTCCTTACAACTATGTCTGAAAAGTGTGACACTCAGAGAAAGGGGTTTTGCACAACAAAAATCCAGTGGTCATTTCTTAGTTATCTTAGTTTCTCAGTATTCCATTCTTTTGAAACATTTTCTCCACCGGGCTCCAGAGACACCACTTCCCTGGGAGCTTTTTCTCAGACTCATCTTCTTTTTTCAGTATAGAAATCAAAGTTTATTAGTGGTTTCAAGACTGAGGGGGAAATGAAAACACAATGCTTAGGGAACACTGAGCTTCTGTTAGGGAACACTGAGCTTCTGTTAAGAGTGACAGAAAAATTCAGGAATGGTGGTCAAACAACATGATGAGCATATTTAATGTCACTGAACTGCACATATGAAGACTGTCAAAATAGTAAATGTTTTGTTATTTATGTATTTATCACAATTAAAAAAAAGTATGAGACAACTGAGGACATTTGAACACTGTCTGGATATTTGACGATATCAAGGAATGTTTAGATGTGATAATGTTATTGGAGTTATGTTAAAAAAAATACTGTCATTCTTTTTTTTAACTTTGGTGAGTAGCGTCTGGGGCCTCAAAGGCTTGTGAGAGCTCTTTTTTTTCTTTTTCGCTTATAATTGCACTTCAGACAAAGGTTTACAGAGCAAATTAGTTTCTCGTTAAACAATTAATACACATAGTGTTTTGTGACACTGGTTGCCAACCCCACAACATGTCACACTCTCGCCCTCTCAACCTTGGGTTTCCCGTTACCAGCTTTCCTGTGCCCTCCTGCCTTCTCGTCCCTGCCCCTGAGCTGGTGTCCTCATTTAGTCTCATTTTGTTTTATGGGCCTGTCTAATCTTTAACTGAAGGATGAACCTCAGGAGTAACCTTAGAACTGAGTTAAAAGGGTGTCCAGGGTCCATACTCTCGGGATTTCTCCAGTCTCTGTCAGACCAGTAAGTCTGGTCTTTTTTTTGTGAGTTAGAATTTTGTTCTATATTTTTCTCCAGCTCTGTCTGAGACCTTCTATTGTGCTCCCTGTCGGAGCAGTCAGTGGTGGCAGCTGGGCACCATCTAGTTGTCCTGGACTCAGTCTGGTGGAGGCTGTAGTAGTAGTGGTCCATTAGTCCCTTGAATTAATCTTCCCCTTGTGTCTTTGGTTTTCTTCATTCTCCCTTGCTCCAGATGGGGTGGGACCAATGGAGTAAGATGGCTACTTACAAGCTTTTAAGACCCCAGATGCTACTCACCAAAGTAGGATGTAGAATATTTTCTTTATAAACTATGTTACGCCAATTGAGCTAGATGTCCTCTGAGACCATGGACCTAGGCCCTTAGCTCAGTAATTCAGTCCCTCAGGGAGTTTGGATGTGTCTATGAAGCTTCCATGACCTTGCCTTAGTCAAGTTGTGCTAACTTCCCCAGAATTGTGTAGTGTCCTACCCTTCACCAAAATTACCACTTATCTATTGTCTAGTTAGTGTTTTTCCCTCCCCACCCCTTCCCTCCTTCATAACCATCTAAGATTGTTTCCTTCTGTATGTAAATCTTTTCATGAGTTTTTATAATAGTGGTCTCATACAGTACTTGTCCTTTTGTGATTGACTCATTACAATTGGCAAAATGCCCTCCAGATTCATCCGTGCTGTAAGATGTTTCCCAGATTCATCATTGTTCTTTATCATTGCGTAGTATTCCATGGTGTGTACGTACCATAGTTTGTTTATCTTGATGGATACGAAGGTTGTTTCCATCTTTTTGTTATCGTGAACAATGCTGCAACAAACATGAGTGTGCATGTCTATTCGTTGACAGCTCTTATTTCTATAGGATATATTCCTAGGAATGGGATTGCTGGATCTTATGGTATTTCTATTTCTAGCTTTTTAAGAAAGCACCATATCATTTTCCAAAATGGCTGTACCATTCTACATTCCCACCAGCAGTGTATAAGAGTTCCAAGTTCCCCACAGCCTCTCCAATATTTGTTATTTTCTGTTTTTTTAGATTTGTGCCAGTAATGTCGGGGTGAGATGGCATCTCACTGTAGTTTAGATTTGCATTTCTCTAATGGCTAGTGATCACCAGCATTTCCTCATGTGTCTATTAGCTGCCTGTGATAGATTGAATTGTGTCCCCCAAAAATATCTGTCAACTTGGCTGGGAAATGATTCCCAGTATTGTATGATTGTCTACCATTTTGTCATCTGTTGTAATTTCCCAATGTGCTGTAAATCCTATCACTATGACGTAATAAAATGGATTAGCGGCAATTATATTGATGAGATCACAAGATTAGATAGTGTCTTAAGCCAATCTCTTTTGAGATATAAAAGAGAGAAGTGAGCAGAGAGACATGGGGACTTCATACCACCAAGAAAGCAGTTCTGGGTGCAGAGCGCATCCTTTGGACCTGAGGTCCCTGCACTGAGATGCTCCCAGACCAAGGGAAGACTGATGACAAGGATCTTCCTCCAGAGCCAAGAGACACAGAAGCATTACCCTGGAGCCAGCACCCTGAGTTTGGACTTCTAGCCTAGTGGACTGTGAGAGAATAAACTTCTCTTTGTTAAAGCCATCCACTTGTGGTATTTCTGTTAGAGCAGCACTAGATGACCAAGACACTGCCTGAATGTCCTTGCTGAAGTGTCAGTTCATATACTTTGCCCATTTTTAATTGGATTATTTGTCTTTGTGTTGCAGAGGCATTGGATTTTCCTACAGATTTTAGAGATTAGACTTTTCTCAGATTTGGCATAGCCAAAAAATTTTTCCCAGTCTGTAGGTTCTCTTTATACCCTTTTGGTGAAGTCTTTTGATGAGCATAAATGTTTAATCTTTAGAAGATCCCAGTTATCTAGCTTATCTTCTGGTGTTTGTGTATTGTTAGTTATGGTTTGTATGCTATTTATGCTGTGTATTAGGGCCTCCAGTATTGACCTTATTTTTTTTCTATGCTCTTTATAGCTTTTGGTTTTATATTTAGGTCTTTGATTTATGTTGAATTAGTTTTTTTGTATGGTGTGAGATATGAGTCCTGTTTCATTTTTTTGCAGATGGACATTCAGTTTTGCCAGAGACTATTTGTTAAAAAGACTGTCTTTTCCCCATATAATGGACTTCAGGCCTCTGTCAAAGATCATGTGACCACAGGTGGGTAGATTTACATCTTGGTTCTTGATTCTGCTTCTTTGGTCAATGTGTTTGTCTCTGTGCCAGTGCCAGGCTGTTTTGATTACCATAGCTGTATAGTAGGTTCTGAGGTCAGGTAGTGCGAGTCCTCCTACTTTATTCCTTTTCTTCAATAGTGCTTTACTTATCCGGGGCCTCTTTCCTTTCCATATAAAGTTAATGATTAGTTTTTCCATCTCATTAAAGAATGCTGTTGGTGTTTTGATCAGAACTGCATTGTATTTGTAGATTGTTTTGGGTAGAACCGACATTTCTACCAATCCTTGAACATGGTATGTTTTTCCATCTATGTAGGTCTCATTTGGTTTCTTACAGTACCGTTTTGTAGTTTTCTTTGTATAGGTCTTTTACATCACTGGTTAGATTTATTCCTAAGTATTTTAATCTTTTCAGGGGCTATTATAAATGGTGTTGCTTCCCTGATTTCCTCTTAATAGTTCTCTTCATTGGTGTATAGGAATCCAACTGATTTTTGTATGTTTATCTTGTATCCTGCTACTCTGCTAAATCTATTAATTTCAGTAGTTTTCTTCAGGAGTCCATTGGGTTCTCTATGTATAGTATCATATCATCTGCAAATAGGGATAGTTTTTTTTTTTTTT
>NW_004443990.1:17086812-17088123 GCF_000243295.1 Trichechus manatus latirostris | reverse complement strand
TTTTGTGACATTGGTTGCCAACCCCACGACATGTCAACACTCTCCCCTTCTCAACCTTAGCTTCCCCATTACCGGCTTTCTTGTCCCCTCCCGCCTTCTCTTCATTGCCCCTGGGTTGCTGTGCCCATTTAGTCTTATTTTGTTTTATGGGCTTGTTCTAACCTTTGGCTTGGAGGGTGACCCTCAGGAGTGATTTCATTATTAAGCTATAAGGGTGTCCGGGGGCCATAATCTCAGGGCTTCTCCAGTCTCTGTCAGACCAGTAAGTCTGGTCTTTTTTTGTGAGTTAGAATTTTGTTCTACATTTTTCTCCAGCTCTGTCCAGATCCCTCTATTGTGATCCCTGTTAGAGCTGTCAGTGCTGGTAGCCAGGCACTATCTAGTTGTGCTGGACTCAGTCTGGTGGATGCTGTAGTAGTCGTGGTCCATTAGTCCTTTGGACTAATCTTTCCCTTGTATCTTTGGTTTTCTTCGTTCTCCCTTGCTCCAGATGGGGTGAGACCAGTGGACTATCTTAGATGGCCACTCACAAGCTTTTCAGACTACAGATGCTACTCACCAAAGTAGAATTTAGAACATTTTCTTTATAAACTATGTTATGCCAGTTGAGCTAGATGTTCCCTGAGACCATGGTCCCCATAGCCCTCAGCCCAGTAATCTTGTCCCTCATGGAGTTTGGATGTGTCTATGGAGCTTCCATGACCTTGCCTTGGACAAGGGGTGCTGGCTTGATGGGTCCTGTTTTTTTATTCATTCTGTCACTCTCTGCTTCTTTATGACTGCATTTAAGCCATTTACATTCAGTGTGATTATTGATAGGTGTGAGTTTATTGCTGTAATTTTTTTTTTAGACCCTTGTGGTTTTATTAGAGGCCCTGGTGGCACAGTGGTCAAGCGCTCAGCTGCTAACCAAAAAAGGTTGCGGATTCAAACCCACTAGCTGCCCCACAGGAGAAAGATGTGGTGTTCTGCTTCCATAAAGCTTGCAGCCTTAGAAACCCTATGGGGCAGTTCCACTCTGTCCTATAAGGTTGCTGGGAGTCAGAATCGACTCGATGGCAGTGGGAATGGTTTTGGGGTTTTAATTGGAACCTATTATAAATATTCAAACCTATATGATTTTGAGTTCCCCCTACACTTCTTTCATGACCTGATTTACAACCAACCCCCTCCAGGTATTCTTCTTTTCTTTTCTTTCTTTCTTTTTTTTTTTAATTTGTACTTCAGGTGAAGGCTTACAGAACAAATAGTTTCTCATGAAACAGTAGTACACATATTGTTTTATGACATTGGTTAACAACCCCACAACAT
>NW_004443990.1:17040746-17086102 GCF_000243295.1 Trichechus manatus latirostris | reverse complement strand
GCTCACAGGCTTTTAAGACCCCAGACACTACTCGCCAAGGTAGAATGTAGAACATTGTCTTTATAAACTGTGTTATGCCAATTGAGCTAGATGTTCCCTGAGACCATGGTCCCCACAGCCCTCTGCCCATATTGCTGTCATTTTGTAGTCTTTTTTGTGTGGTGCTGACATTTTCTTTGATCCTCTTACTCTTCTGTGCTGAATTCCTCTTATATGTGGGGTTTTTTTTTTCATTTCTTTCATTTTTGTAGATTTTGTGTTTACTGAGACTTTATGTTTTTCTTCTTTATTTTGATAAATAGACTTGTTAACTTTCTTTATGGTTACCTTGAAATTTACCCCTATCTTTCTAAGTTTAAACCAGTCTTTTATTACTTGATAATGGCTTGACTTCCTCTCCTTTTGAAAATTCTACACCTATACCGTTTATTCCCTCTTTTATTGTTCTGACGTTGTTGTTGTTTACAGATTGGCCTCTCTGGTTCCTTGTTGTAAATTTTTTAGTTTTGTTTTCTCCTTGAGAGTTCATTATCTAGGTTGGTATCTGGCTGATGCTGTCTTACGTACTAGATTTAAGTTGCTGTCTGATGTTGTTGGTTCTCTAACCAAAGGACTCCCTTTAATAATTGTTTGTTTGATTTTGTTTTTACGTATTCCTTTAATTTCTGTTTATCTGGAAATGTCCTAATTTCACCATCATATTTGGACAAGAGTTTGCAGAATATATTATTTGGGGTTGGCAGGTTTTTTTTCTTTCAAGATTTTATGTCATCCCAGTGTCTTCTTGCCTACATGGTTTCTGCTGAGTAATCAGAGCTTAGTCTTACTGTTTCCCCGTTGTATGTGACTTTTCTTTTTTCTTGAGCTGCTCTCAGGATTCTTTGTCTTTTGTTTTAGCAAGTGTGATTATGATATATTTTGGTGTTTTTCTTTTGGGGGTCTATCCTATATGGGATTTGTTGAGTTTCTTAGATGGTCAGTTTTTCATCTTTCATGGTATTAGGGAAGTTTTCCGTCAGCAAATCTTCAATGATCCTCTCTGTGTTTCCCATTTTCTCCCCCTGTTCTGGAACTCCAATCACTTGCAAATTTTTCTTTTGATTGTATCCCACATCATTCTCAGGATTTCTTCATTTTTCTTCGTTCTTTTCTCTGATTTTTCCTCAAACAAAGTAGTAGCCAAGGATTTGTCTTCAATTTCACGGATCCTGTCTTCCATTGTTTCAAATTTGCTCCTAAAACCTTCTATTCCACTGTTCATTTCTGAAATCTTGTTTATCTTTTGGATTTCTAATTGCTGCTTTTGTATGATTTCTGGTTGTTTATTTATTCTAATATTTTGCTCCTGAATTCTTCCATTGTTTTGTCTGTCTCTTCCACGACTTTGTCAGACTCATGTTCTTGACCTCTGAATATTGGAGTACCCCAAGGCACAATCCTCTTGTCTCTCTAAATTCACTCCCTAGGTGATCTCATCTAATCCTATGGCTTTAAATATCATCTATTTATTGATTGCTTCTGGTTGCAGTCTCCAAGATGGCCCCTGATGATCCTCACTTCCTGGCATTCACGCCCTTGTGCAGTTCCCTCCCACAATGACTAGAACTGACCTGTATGATCAACAGTATGTTGAAGAAGTGATGGCGTGTGGCTTCAAAGGCTAGGTCACAATAGCATTTCAGTCCTGCCTTGCTCTCAGATTATTCACTCCAGGGAATATCAGCTGTCCTCAAGGTTATACTATGAGGGGACAACCTCCCTGAAAAAAATCAGTGCTTTCACAAAATTCCCTACTGAAGCTTCAAAGGCCAGAATTTTATGGAACAGCCAGCAAGTCCAGAATAACAGTCCTCTTCTGATAAAGTTTCAGTCAGAATATCCTAGTCTTCACTTTGCAGAGTCTTCACTTTGCCCTATTTTCACTGCCAAGAAATGCAGTTAGTTCAGCATCCTTATCATGAGATTACAGCCCTCATTCACTAGATCACAAACCCTAATTCAACACAGATATGAAAGATCTTTCTGGGCTCAGCAGTCAGGGAACTGCAGAAGTAGCAGGTCTGGCTTTAAGGAAAATAACTCATAAGAAAACCTGAGCAAAAGATCAGACAGTAGATAAGCATATTTTTTATGATTATTTTCAAAATCCAAAGTTTCATAAATTTAAAAATTTAGCTTTATATGTTGTTTGTGTGTAAGCTAGAAAAAGGTCTGGAAAATATACACTGAACTGTTAGTAGTGGTTATCTCTTAAGAATTAGAAAGGGTTTGGAGAATATTTTCTTTCTTCTATTGTATTTCTTCAAAATGTTTAATAAACAGCATGGGCCCTAGAGGCACAGTGGTTAAGAACTTGGCTGCTATCCAAAAGGTCGGCAGTTTGAATCCACCAGCTGCTCCTTGGAAACCCTATGGGGCAGTTCTACTCTGTCCTCCCTATAGGGTCACTATGAGTGGGAATCGACTCGACGGCAATGGGTTTTATGACTCTGATAAAAGGAAAAATATGGATTTTAATTCTTCAAAGCGAATGGATTTGCAAATAAGTCACATTAGAGAGGGATCCACCTAGAAAACAATAGTAGGTTACCAAAGCAGTCCCTTCTTTAGGCTTTGTAAGAGTGACACCTACTGGAAACTCAGGAAATGCAAAATAAAAACTATGATCAAGCCACTTGAGATGTGTTCAATACTAGACAGTGTAGTGGAGGGAGGGAAAGAGGGAGAGAAAGACGAGGAAAACAAAAGCTTTTTTTTCAATATCAACAAATTAAAACTTTCTTATTTAAGTAATAAGAAGTATTAGTTTCCAGAAAATCCACCAGGAGAAGGCACATTCTACGGGGCATAAAAAAGAAAGCTAGTATTTAAGAGATTAGAGCATCAGACAGCCAATCTGAACTACTCAGGTTTTTAAAAATATACTATGCTCAAATATAAAATGAAGAATTTATTTAAGTAAGTGAGTAAATGGCTTTTTATGGGGTAGTAAATGTTTCTTAAATCTTGGAACTGAATCTAAGATTTAAATATCATTGTTTAATATTAGTATCATAAACTCAAAATCAAACCAAAAAAAAATTAGTGTTCTAATTTAATTTATCCTCACGACTCCAGCTTTCTAAGAGCTATGGCTGTCTATCAACAATATATTTATAAAAGGATTTCTTATGACCAGAATTAGCAGTTAAAAATTAAGCCCCTGGGGGTGAAGGGTGAGACAGTACACAATACAGCGGAAACCAGCACAACTTGTACAAGGAAAGGTCACGGAAGCTCCATAGACACATCCAAACTCCCTGAGGGACTGAATTGCTGGGTGGAGGGCTGTGGGGACCATGGTCTCGGGGAACATCTAGCTCAATTGGCATAACACAGTTTATAAAGAAAATGTTCTACATTCTACCATTCTACCTTGGTGAGTAGCATCTGGGGTCTTAAAAGCCTGTGAGCAGCCATCTAGGATACTCCACTGGTCTCATCCCTTCGGGAGCAGGGGATAATGAAGAGAACAGGTTACAGGGAGGGGATTAGTCCGAAGGACTAATGGACCACAGCTGCCGAGGCCTCCACCAGACTGAATCCAGTGCAACTAGATGGTGCCCGGCTATCACCACTGACTTCTCTGACCAAGATCACAACAGAGGGTTCTGGACAGAGCTGGAGAGGGAAGTAGAACAAAATTCTAACTCACAGAAAGAAGACCAGATTTACTGGCCTGAAGAAGACTGAAGAAACCCCGAGATTGTGGCCCCCAGACACCGTTTTAGCTCAGTGGTGAGGTCATTTCCGGGGTTCGCCGTTCAGCTGGGGAGTGGACAGCCCCATAGAACCAGATGGGACTGATGAGGCACAGCGGTCCAGGGACAGGGGCCAGGGGGCAGAGGCGGACGGGAAGGCTGGTGATAGGGAACCCAGGGTTGAGTAGGGATAGTGTTGATATGTTGTGAGGTTGTTCACCATTGTCATAGGGCAACATGTGTACTAACTGTTGAATGAGAGACTATTTTGTTCTGTGAGCCTTCATCTAGAGTGAGAGTAGCAGCACAGTTGGAAGAGTGTGGTCGATGTCACTGACCTGTGCAGGTAGCAGTTTTTGAAATGGTGTATCTTTGGCAATGTATATTTTCACCAAAAGAGAAAAAGAAGGGTCGAGAAGGGAGAGGGTTGACATGTCGTGGGGTTGTTAACCAATGTCATAAAGCAGGATGTGTACTACTGTTTCATGAGAAACTATTTGTTCTGTGGGCCTTCTGTGAAGTACAGTGAAAAAAAAAATTAAGCACCTGGTGAATAAACAAATTGTGGCACATCCATACAATAGAATACTACCTGGCAATACAAAGGATGGGACTACAGACACCAACACCATGGATGAATTTCAAACCATTATACTGAGCAAAAGAAGCCAGACACAAAAGAATACATACTGTATTTACGTGAAACCCCAGGGAAAATAGATTTAACCTATAGTGCAAGAAAGCAGATCGGTGCTTGCCAAGGCTGAAAGAGTTAGAGAAGTGGTGATTAACTAAGAAGGGGTGCAAGAAAAGCTTTAAACCACAAACCCCAACACATTGCTGTGGAGTCAATTACGACTCTTGGTGACCCCATGTGTTACACAGTAGAACCATCCCATAGGGTTTTCTTAGCTGTAATCTTTTCAGAAGATCACCAGGCCTTTCTGTCAGGTGTGTTTGAACCACCGACCTTTAGATTAGTAGCCAGATGCACACAGTTTGCAGCACCCACAGACGTTAAGAAAAGCTTTGTTGTTGTTTTTGGGTGTCTTCGAGTAGATTCCAACCCATAATGACCCCATGTAACAGAGTAGAACTGCCCCATAGGGCCCTCTTGGCTGTAATCAAGGGTGATAAAAATGTTCTCTATCTTGTGTTGATGGTTAAACCAAAAAAACCAAACCTACTGCCATCAAGTCTATTCCGACTCACAGCGACCTTATAGGACAGAGTAGAACTATCCCGTAGAGTTTCCAAGGAGTGGCTGGTGGATTCGAACAGCCGCCCTTTTGGTTAGCAGCCAAATGCTTAACCACTGCACCACAAGGGCTTACATGGGTGTATATATATGCATCAGGACTCTTCAAACTGTATACTTAAAATAGGTACATTTTATCGTATATAAACATACCTCAATAAAGTTGATTTTAAGACAATAGTAACTTAATAGTCTGTCTTCATGATAATGCTGTGGGAAGCAGAGAGGCATTATCAGTGGTGTGCTGGAGGGGGCTTACACCTGCTCTCAAAGCGTGGATTGATAACTATTCAAGTGTTCCATGAGTTGGCTGTTAAACCATTGGTAGCTTGAAATTGGCCGCAGTGGAAACAGGTAAACACTGCAAGTTAGGGATTACCCGCATCCTGAGAACCTGTTTACCCAGCACATCAGTGAGCATAGGGGTTAACATAGGTTAGGAGGCTGATTGCCTAGGTTTGGGTTCTAGCTCTGTCAAGTTCTGGGTAGTTTTATTTACCCTTCTGTTTTTCAGCTCTCTGATCTGTAAAATCAGGACAGTAACAGCACCTACCTCACATGATTGTTATGAGGATTCAATGAGTTCATTCACATGTGGCGCATAGCTGTGGTTGTTAGGTGCTGTCGAGTTGGTTCCAACTCATAGCGACTCTGTGTAGGACAGAACAGAGCACTGCCCAGTCCTGCATCATCTTCGCAATCATTGCTATGCTTGAGCTCATTGTTGCAGCCACCGTGTCAATCCATTTCACTGAGGGTCTTCTGCTTTTTCACTGACCCTGTACTCCACCAAGTATGATGCCCTTCTCCAGGAACAGGTCCCTCCTGATAACACATCCAAAGTACATGAGACAAAGTCTCACCATCGTCCCTTCTAAGGAGCATTCTGGCTGTACTTCTTCCAAGACAGATTTGTTCGTTCTTCTTGCAGTCCATGATATATTCAATATTTTTCACCAACACTGTGATTCAAATGCAGCAATTCTTCTTTGGTCTTCCTTATTCATTGTCCAGCTTTCACATGCAGGTGAGGTGATTGAAAATACCATGGCTTGGGTCAGAAGCACCTTAGTCCTCAAGGTGACACCTTTGCTTTTTAACACTTTAAAGAGGTCTTTTGCTGCAGTGGAGCCCTGGCGGTTAAGAGTTATGGTGGCTAACCAAAAGGTGTGCAGTTCAAATTCCCCAATCACTCCTTACAAACCCTATGAGGCAGTTCCACTCTGTTCTATAGGGTCACTATGAGTCAGAATCGACTTGAAGGCAATGGTTTTTTTGGTTTGCAGTAGATGTACCCAATGCAATACATCATTTGATTTCTTGACTGTTGCTTCCATGGGCATTGATCGTGGATCCAAGTAGAATGAAATCCTTGACAACTTCAATATTTTCTCAAACAACTGCAAATTCGAAAGATAAACAGGCAGTTTTCTTTTTCATCTGAAATATTTCTCCTTAGCTGACTGCTAAGAGCCCAAGCTTTCTCATCTGACACATGGGGGGAAATAATGCTTATACTCCCTATATCATAAGCTATTGTAAGCATCAAAAATAGCCAATGTCTGCGAAAGAGCTTTGTAAGCCATAAAGCAGTACAGAACTGTAAGATGTCAGTGTTAATGTTGTTGTTGTTAGGAGCTGTCAAGTCAGTTCTGACTCATAGTGACCCTATGCACCACAGAACGAAACACTGCCCAGTCCTGCGCCATCCTCACAATCGTTGTTATGCTTGAGCCCGTTATTGCAGCCACTGTGTCAGTCCATCTCATTGAGGGTCTTCCTCTTTTTCACTGACCCTCTACTTTACCAAGCATGTGTCCTTTTCCAAGGACTGATCCCTCCTGACAACATGTCCAAAGTATGTGAGACGTAGTCTCGCCATCCTTCCAAGGAGCATTCTGGTTGTTCTTCTTCCAAGACAGATTTGTTCATTCTTTTGGCAGTTCATGGTATATTCAACGTTATTCGCCAACACCACAATTCAAAGGCGTCAATTCTTCTTTGGTCTTCCTTATTCACTGTCCAGCTTTCGCATGCATATGATGTGATTGAAAATACCATGGCTTGGGTCAGGCGCACCTTAGTCTTCAAGGTGACATCTTTGCTTTTCAATGCTTTGAAGAGGTCTTTTGCAGCAGATTTGCCCAATGCAACGCGTCTTTTGATTTCCTGACTGCTGCTGCTTCCATGGGTGTTGATTGTGGATCCAAGTAAAATGAAATCCTTGGCAACTTCAATCTTTTCTCCATTTATCATGATATTGCTTATTAGTCCAGTTGTGAGGATTTTTGTTTTCTTTATGTTGCGGTGTAACCCATACTGAAGGCTGTGGTCTTTGATCTTCTCCAGTAAGTGCTTCAAATCCCCTTCACTTTCAGCAAGCAAGGTTGTGTCATCTGCATATCGCAGGTTGTTAATGAGTCTTCCTCCAACTCTGTTGCCCCTTTCTTCTTCATATAGTCCAGCTTCTGGGATTATTTGTTCAGCATACAGATTGAATAGGTATGGTGAAAGGATGCAACCCTGACGCACACCTTTCCTGACTTTAAACCACGCAGTATCCCCTTGTTCTGTCCAAACAACTGCCTCTTGATCTGTGTAGCTTCCAGTATCACAGCAACATGCAAGCCCCCACAGTACGAGAAACTGACAGACATGTGGGGGAGTGTTAACATAGCTGCTGAAATTAAAGGGGGAAGAATTCTGCAAGTAAATCTAGGGTACATAAAACAGAATGAGGAAAACCCTAGCACTCTTAGGGATTAACACTCAGTTTTAGATTTTTTTTTTCTTAAACTAACATACTATAACATAGCAAAATCCAGAACAACAACAATGCATATATTTTTAAAGAAATGCAAGTTTTTTTAAGTTATAAAAACAAATATACAATTTAGAAGCAGACCTTTAAATAAACCATGCTAATAAAACAGTCCACAGAGAGGCAGTGAGGTCTAATGGATAGAAACTAGATGGTATTTCAAGCTTCGCTCAGTGAGTCATTATTTTGCTCAGAACAAGTTACTCAACCTGGGATGACTCACCTTTTATAAAAAGACTATAATAATATCACTATAATCACATTAGCCCAGCATTCTGGAATCCTCATGAAAAACATCACAAACATAAGACACTATGAACTTGGTTGGTCAGAATATGTCCATTTTAGTTATCAACTTGGAATTCACCTTCTAAACTTACAAGTATCCATTTTAAAATACTTCATTTAGTCACAGATACCATAGGATTTTTAAAAAAATTATCTAAGGCTGCAATTTCACATTTCAAATAAACAAATGTATCTTTTCTTAACCACTTGAAGTATAATTTTATTTTTTAAAACAACATTCAGTTGATATATTAATGCATCTCTGGATAGCTTCAAAGATTCACTTATTTGTATATTCATTCATTCAACAAATACTAATTTAGCACCAACTATATGTAAGTCTTTACATAGGCTATTGAAAATCACCTGTTTTTATGAACTAAAGGCAAATACATTATAAAGTTTTGTGCATTTTTTTGTTTGCTGCATTGGTGCTAATGGAATCAGGTAAGTCAGCATTTTTAACTGGCAAAAGTGTCATTGCCCCACACATGGTATATGCTGATTACCCTGATTACAAAGGTATGAGGCACAGGGGAGTACTTTTGGAAGATATGATACTTCCTCATTCATTTTTGAGTTTTATAAGTTTAAAAGTAGCAACCCACCCTGTGTATTAAACATATTTTCAGGGCATAGTTTTAAATTATGATTCCCTTAAATACTTAATTATATTTCACATTACATTTGACATTATATAAAAGTACCTCCAAGGTACTTTATGATGTTTTAACTGGACACCTTTTTTAAACAGCCTTATGCACTGATTCTGGATGACAGTAATTTTTAGTATTAAACTTACCCATCTTATCTAATGAACGATTGAGTAGGCTGACAAATAATAAGATAAATTTTCTTCATTGTTTAAAAAAAAAAAACACATATAATCAGCATCCAATCAAGAGATAATCCTGGAACATAAATGGCAGAATTTTATTCAGGCTAATAGAGAATTAATCAGGGGTATTATAGATAAAGCAGTACAATCAAGTGTAGTTCTCCTGTTTTACATATCAGAGGCTGGTGGTAAGGAAAAGTCCTGAGGAGGGGGCGGGGGATGTAAAGGTGGGAGAATTTGACTCAGTTCCTCCCCAACCCCGCAGACTTCAGTGGAACATCTCTCTCCCCTACATGACTCTGGAAGGCGTTTTTACAGCTTGTAGAGCTGGAAGGAGAAAGAAGGGCGGAATGCTAGCCAGTGGGAAGATGCGAATGGCTCTAGGGGAAGGTAGTTCTAAACACCGAGGAGTACTCAACCAACGTTTTAGTCACCAACATCATTATTTGTCACCTCCAGGATACACAGTGAATAATTGCATAACAGAGACTACTTCTGAGGAATTAAAGGACAAAACAATATTGTAATTCCCAGGATACAAAGCTAAGGTGCCAGGCTACACAATTATTTGCTGATTTATCCAGAGGGCAATTTTTTTTGCTGCATTTTCCAAAAATTGACACCCTGAAAACCTACTCATATAAAACTGCATTAAAAAGAAAACACAGTATATGTCATAAAACACTTGCTATGTACACAATATATCCAAACAGCTATAACATCATGGCAACTTATCTCTGAATCACAAACCTGTTTAGGATCTTTATGGGTCATTTGATTTACGTTTGGTTTGGTCAGAAAAACA
Organism: Trichechus manatus latirostris; assembly: GCF_000243295.1. Taxonomy (NCBI): domain Eukaryota; kingdom Metazoa; phylum Chordata; class Mammalia; order Sirenia; family Trichechidae; genus Trichechus; species Trichechus manatus. The sequence continues at coordinate 17,076,352 of NW_004443990.1, read as the reverse complement.
CCAAATAAGAAAGCATTATTTTTGACAAATTTATGCATTCAGTGAAACTGAACTTTAGTTAAACAATCCATGGAAAGTTATTCCATCATCAATGTTGGTCTCACAATCCTTCAATTGTAGTTTTTCAGGGTCAAGCTCCATGTTTCCTAAATCGATTCACTCATTCAAGAAATATTCTAAGCATATCCTAGCCACAATCAGGCATTTTTCCTCCTAAATATCTATGACCTAATTATTTTTCTCCGTCTCCACCACCATTGCCCTGGTCCAAGTCACCATGCATCATGTCTCATCTGGATGACCACAGAGCTTCTACTTGCACCTCCTACCATTCCATTCTTCCCACCACAAGCGCAGGAATCTTCTTGGAAATACAAACTTGATCCTGTCACCCCATCAAAGGCTTCCTATTGTCCTTGGAATAAAAACCCAAATCCCACAAGCCCAGCCTCCCTCTCCAGCCTCAATTTTTTTGCCTCCTCTTCCTCTTTTCACCAACCCTTACTGGCCTTGTTTGGTTTCTCTAACACCTTGCTTCTTCCCACTCCAGCACCTTCACACAGGCTTTTTCCCTCTGCCTAGAAGGTGCTTCCTCTCTGTGTTGACCTGCCTAACTCCTACTCACCAGTCAATTCAAATGTCACCTCCTCTGAGAAGCCCTGACCAGACTCTGCACACCTCCACCTCCATCAACATTAACCACCCCAAGTTCTTCCATTATATACTTTCATAATATCCTGAAGTTTTCCTTCATAGCTCTTAACACAATTTGTAATTATGTATTTATTTGTATAACTATTGAATTAATGAATTAATGTCTGCCTCTCCCACTATGAGCTCTGTAAGGTTTCTAAGGGCAGGGGCCATATCTGTTTTGCCCACCACAGTAGCCCCAGCACCTAGCACAATGCCCACTGCAAGGGGAGATAACCAATATCTGTAGAATATATGCACATGAAATTCTGTACAAGTACTAGACAATTCACTCAAGAAAAGGTGGATCCTACTTTGGTGAGTAGCATCTGGGGTCTGAAAAGCTTGCGACTGGCCATCTAAGATACATCCGTTGGTTCCATCACATTTGAAGCAAAGAGGACTGAAGAAAACCAAAGACACAGGGAAAATATTAGTCCAAAGGACAAATGGACCACATGAACCACAGTTTCCACTAGCATGAGCCCAGAAGAACTAGATGGTGCCTGGCTACCACCACCAACCGACCGCTCTGACAGGGATCACAGTCGAGTATCCCAGACAGAGCAGGAGAAAAATTCAGAACAAAATTCAAATTCACAAAAAAAGACCAGGCTTACTGGTCTGACAGAGACTGGAGGAACCCCCAAGACTATGGCCCCCAGACACCCTGTTACCCCAGAACTGAAGCCACTCCTGAAGGCCACCTTTCAAAGATGAGCCAGGCCTATGAAACAAACAATAACACACACGAGGAACATGCTTCTTAGTTCAATCAAGTCTACGAGACCAAATGCACAACACCTGCCCAAAAGCAAAGACAAGAAGGCAAGAAGGGACAGGAAAAGTGGCCAAATGGACACAGAGAACCCAGGGTGGAAAGGGAAAGGGGGACAATGCTGACACATTGCGGGGATTGCAACCAAATGTCACAAAACAATTTGTGTATAAATTTTTCAGTGAAAAACTAATTTGCACTGTAAACTTCCACAATAAAATTTAAAAAAGAAAAGCTGGAACAATGCCTGTATTACTCTAGGTATACCCAGTACTGAGCATGGGGCTACCAGATAAGAAGCACTCAGTTAATATTTGCTGCATGAATACTGAATGGTGGTGATATATTTCCTCTATTATTTTCTTGAAACATTCATCTGATTTTATTTTTTATTTATTAATTTCAAAATTTCACCACTCATCTTTTGGTATGTCTGAGTCAACAAACCCACCTTATCAATGCATGGCATCTAAGAAAAGTGTCCATCACGTAGAAGGCACCAAGGAGACGCTTTGAATCTACTTAATTTGAATCTATGCGTTGGTTACTTTATTTTAATATGCATGAGTCACACGGAAATGAATTTCACTTACTTTATTCTTCTTAAATCTTACTAAAGTAAATATGTTGGCTGTCAAGGACTGAAAACCACTAAGGAGTTGTTTGCATTTTACTGAGAAATTCGTTGAATTCTATGAACATTTTCAGAAAACCCTCAAGATACTTGACCCTCAAGGTACTTGACACACTGTGGGGACATAAATTTTTTTATCGAACTGTACAAACCTTAACTTGGCAATTTTAAGGCATATTGACCTAAATCATATTGCTCAATATATCTGGTGACTCACTAGAAAGTGATTTTCAGTTTCAACATGCAGTCATTTAATTCATGATTTTTTTTTTTTTTTTAAGGAAATTAACCTGAGGACTTTTCCCCATATATCTAAAGAGTACTAGGAGTTGTCTTCACAAAACAGAGTGACTTGGTATCTATGCAGTAATTTATATGGGGAAAAAAATATGTTCATAAATATTCACTTATAGAAGCAACCTCAGAATCTTTTAACTCACCATTAGAGTGTGCTCTGTATACAGGAAATCAACTAATTATGAATATAAAATTGAGTTATCTTAAAGCAACTGATGGAAGGAAGACTTGCTGTCCATGAAAAAACTCAATCTGAACAACTTAATACATCTGAGAATTTAGCCCAAACCTTGTCTCCCCTTGACAGAGGTGTTCTATCTACAAAAGACTTTTCTCTCAATCGAACTAGTATTAACTGGGGATTACGGTGCAACCATGAGCAGACATAGATATGTATGCAAATAACCTTACCTTGAGTTAGAAAGTGAGCCTCACTACCAAAGAAAGTAAAAATGAGGTGCCACAGAAATTTGGAGGAGGGAAAGAGTATGTAGGGCTGGGACATGAGGACCACACTTACGGTAGAAGAAACATTTGAGCAGAGACTTGAGGAGTATATAAAATTTCAATGTATGGTGCTAATTAGGAGTGGAGAGGCAGGAACAGGACCAAATAGCATCTCCCTTGGAATGCTTTCCCACAAGACCAAGTGCCCTTTTTCTGAGCATTGATAGGAATCTCTATGTTCTTTGTCCATGGTGATCTACGCTTTATTTTCAGAAAATGAATTTGGTGTCTGATTCCCTTTCAAAGGCAGGGGCCATGTTTCATTGGCCATCCAGAAATAAATCCCCAGCACTTAATGTGAGATCTGGCCCGATGCAAGTATGCCAAATAAATACTGGTTGAAACGATATTTAGAAACAACACGCTGGGTTGACACACTGTCAAAACTGACTTAAAAATCCAGACAAAAAGGATTGGCTGAAATCCAATGAAAACTATTAATCAAGACCACCATTTGTCATGTTTTAAAATAAAAGTATATGTTAACTGAATTTTTCATTTTGGCACCCATTATGCTGTCACATGGGTATGGCCCTAGCTTATGAGTCACTCAAAAATCTGAAATCTGGGAGTAATAATATAGTATGTTTTAATCACACTATATTACAGCAGGTGAGGACACAGGAGGACAAAACCAACAATACAGCAAAGTGCCCACTAATCAATCGTTGTGAAGAAGAATGTCCTACTCAGTAGTGATACTTAACAGCTGAACAACCCAGAAGAAAAAATAGGAATAGTCAGGGAAAGTTTGCTAAGATCGAAGTAAAAATCCAATATATATTACCAGATTTTGCATTATCTACATGTTACAATAAAGAAATGTGATTTTAATTGAAGGAGGAAGACAGTTATAGCTTAAGAGTCAACATCTAGTTCCCACCACGATCAGAACTGTCTGTGTGACAAGTCTTGGCTCCATGCCCAAGACAAGAGGGTGAACCCAAAAAGTGAGCAAAACAAGTTTCCATTACAAATGTGTTCAAGACATCCGAGCCACCCTGAAACCACTGTGTTACTAATGATCATTAATTTAAATAATTTCTATAAATTTGTTAGGAAAACGAAGAATCTCATGCCATATTATATCTCTGAAAGTAATATTAGCTGGAAATTAACGCAATGGGATAAAACATGGTTAGCATGCATTCCTAAAAAATAGTCCTTGAGCTAATACTAGAAACACAAACACACAAAAAAAGAGGTCAGATCAATACTACAGATTTAGAAGTGAGCCAAGTAATAGCAACCTAGGTGATAACGCAAGTGAAAACCATGTCATCTAAGTAGAATGAACGGGTGACCCCTTAGCTTGGAAAGTAAAAGATATAGGGGGACAGAGTAACTCTTCAAAAATCCAAAAGACTTTCAATCAGAAAAGCTATGTTCTGTGAGCAGAATAAAAGCTATCTTCTGGGTGGCAGATTTCAGTTCAATCTAAAGACAAATTTCTTAATAACTAGAGCATCTCAAAAATGGGGCACCTTGTGATGCAATGAGCTTCCCATCACTAAAAATATTCAAGTAGAGACTAGAGATATTTGAATAGGGTGGTTCTGCTTGGTGTTAAATATTAACACAAGTAGAGACTAGAGATATTTGAATAGGGTGGTTCTGCTTGGTGTTAAATATTAACAAGAGAAGCAAGAAGGGAACTAACATTTGTGAGTATCTACCACGTGCAAGACATTTTTACGTGTTATCTCAGTTGCTAGCCTTAAACTTCTGAGTTGGATATTATTTCTCATATGATGATACTACAGCTCAGAGAGGTTAAGTAACTTATCACACATATAGTAAGGGGCAGATCTGGGATTTGAAACAATGACCCTAAAGTCCTTTGCAAATTCTGTGCTGGTTGAAGCCATAACAGAAAATGTGTCAGTGGTCTAGATAATTCCATTCTGGTCACTTCTGTTAATTTATGTCTGGGATTGTTTCTATATCAGAGTATCCAGAAACTTTTGGTCAAAGAGAATGTTGTTAGCCTTCTTCATGACAGCAAACTAAAAACAGAAACCACCCTTTAGGTCCTTTCCAGTTGAAATTCTCTAATTTTTCTGTACCTAGAATTCCTAACACCCAGAGAGTTTCAGCTCACATGGGTCCAGTCCAGGCAACTGGTTGTGGCTTCTGGATCAATGTTAATAAGAAGAATTCTGCTGCCAGTCTAGGTTCAGCAGGAAGGAGCATCACTATCAATCAGTAATGTCTGCCATGGGTACAGGGCAGGAGAGTGGCAGCAAGAATGTCTTGTGCTTGTCATCTCTAATACACACATTTCCTAAAACTATTTTTCCTGTTTCTATCGTCAGTTCTTGAGTGGATACAAGCTCCATATTGTTTCACCAACGAATGGTTGAAAGTAATGCTTACTGTTATTATTCCTAAAATCACTAATGGAAGATACGGAAAGATACAATGAGGCAAGCAGAAGGCTGCCCAGAAGGCTAATTGCCAAGGGTAGTTTTTGTTTTGTTTTTTAATATAAATTAGAATTACTTTGAAAAATTACTGTGGTCTAGCATTGCAGGTCCAGCAACTGAACTTTAACAGTATACCCAGAGGTAACTCAACACTCAATGACAGCTTTATGATCATTATATTATATTCACACAATACTAACGCATAGATTAGAATGCCAGTTTGCTAATTAACAATAAGGGACATTTCTCTCCAAATGTTCAAGACCTCATTCCAGAACACTCACTTTCCTGCTATTGATGTACTTGGGAGGGTGGTTTAGTAATCAGTAAGTTGCTGCACAAGCACAGAATTCAAGCAGAAGTCAATGGATAGACCTGAAGGACATTTCCTCCACATCCTACTGAGACCGTGAAACATCCTTGCCCCACACTAAACAACTCCTCCCCTCTCTAGTGACTGGATTGACCATGTGCCCAAATTCAACATCTCTCTCCCAAAGATGAAGCCAAAGGCAGCTTCCATGAATCCGCTTTTAACCTGAATCCCCTGCTGACTACACTCCCTACCCAGTTGTTTGGCCTGGGAGATAAATTATATGTCGGTTGATTAGTTCAGTTAGGAAGGCAACTACATATAGTTCCTTTACCTCTCAAGTTCTTGTCCTCACTGTCCTCCTGTCACATCCACACTTGTACCCGTAACTATCTCTTTCAAGTATCAGAGGACAGCCCCTTGGTTCACGATGCATAAGAATGAAGTTTAGCATTTTAAAAGTACAAGGACAACGGGACATATGTTCTAGACTCAATGCATATTCCACCACAGTGACTCTCCTAAAATGTAGAATTTTACTCATTTTTTTAATGCTATCACATGTCTATTCTCTGTTGTAAGTTCCCTATGATGAAGTTTAAATTAATCATCCAACAGGTGGTTTCCTACATCGTTGACTGAGAGTTTGCTGTATTTTGGGTCAGTATTATTTCTGATTTCTCTCTCCTTCCAGTAACCTAACTTAGCTGTCTCACTCCTTGGCTCCCTGAGTGTTCGTTTCCCTGAAGAAATATATCCTAAGTACCTCTAAAGCGTTCCAAAATGCTGAACCTTATCTCTGTTTTCAAGTGTGTTCTACACCCAACAATCTTGTCTTCACTCCACCCTTGCTTCCCTCATCATTCTTTTTTTTCTTTTACGCCCACTCAGAATGCTGCAGCAATGCAAGACACAGATGGCTTTATTCCAGCCCCACCCTCTCCTTCCCTAATGACTGACACTCTGGCTTCTGTGCCCTAAATTGTCCTGAAAATTCTTGCTTCCAGATCTCCAAGGATCTTGTGGCCAATACCATGGGCATTTTTTCCAGCCCTCATTCTCCCCGATCTCTCTGTAGAATTTGAATCTCAAGACCTAGAAAAGCCTCCTTCTGGAAACTCTACAGGTGAATCATCCGTGCAGCAATCCATGCTATGATTTCCTGAGACTTTTCTAGCCTTCCAAATCACTCCTTATTCGCTACCATTACTGGATACTTTTCCTCTCTACCTAGCCTAACTTTGAAGGTTTCCTCACTTTTCATTCTTGGCCTTCTCCACTTTTCTCTCCCATAAAATTCAGTTGTTCTCAAGGCTTTAACTCCTACCTCAATATGGATGATCCCTGGTCTTTAGCTCTCTCCTAAATTATTATATCAATTTCAATGTTACCTTTAATTTGAAACTGTTTTTAGCAAATGGTCATGCTACATTATCCACAAACTATAAAGACTGAGAATATGTATATATTTTGGCTACCGGTTTTGAGAGAATCTGGTTCCAAAAGACAACAGTACTAATAGGGTCTACTCAAAACCAAAAACAACCAAATTGTAAAGTTACTCTGCTGTCCTAGCCCTACTTGACATCTCTAGAGACTTTGACACGGCTGACCATTCCCATATTCTTGGAATTCTCTTCCTTGGTTTTCTAGAAACTTTTGTCTCCTGGTTCTCTCTTTTTCCTTTGAGCATCACCTCTCAAGCTCTTTTGCCTCTCCTCAAATATTACAGTTCCTTGGTCTTTTATCTTTGGTCCTCATCTCTATCCATTCTCCCTGGGAAAGCTCATCCAGTTTCATGGCTGCTCTTTGTCAGTGACTTCCAAGACCCACACCTCTAGTTACAACTTCTCTCCTAAATTCCAAACATACATTTACAACTGCCTATGGCAATTCTACTCTGTCCTATAGGGTCACTATGAGTCTGAATCGACTCAACAGCAGTGGGCTTGGTTTGGTTTTGGTATGTAATATCTATGTCTGGATATTCACAGGTACCTCAACCCCAATCTTCCCTAACCCGAACTCATTATCTTTCCTACAAAACCTGCACCATCACATTTAATGGCATTCCACCAAGTACAAAGTTAGAAATTTCCCTCTCCATCAACCTGCAACCAATCAACAGGGAAGTGTCACTATTTCTAAGTCTGTCTTCTCCTTACCACCCTAATGCTACTTTCTTAAAGTTCTTACTGTCCTTTCCCCCTCCCCTAGACTCTTGCAAATCCTTCTATCTCTTGTTCCTGCCTCTTATTTCCCTCCTGTCTCATGACCCAGCCTTATTTCTCTCGAATTCATCTAGTACACTATCAAAAAATTTAGCTCTGTAAAATTAAGATCATGTCCATTCCGTTATGAAGCCTTCAATGTTCCACTCCCTGACTATGGCACCAAGTCCAAATTGCTTATAAAAGTGTTAAAGGCCCTTCCCCATCTGGCCCCAAACTAGTTTTTCAGTCTTATCCTTGGCACTCACTTGCATAAACTATGCTCCAGCCAATCCAAACTTATCAAGTTCCTCAAATATGTCGTGTAAATGTTTGTCGTTGCTGTTGTGAGGTGCAGTCATGCTGGTTCTGACTCATAGCGACCTTATGTACAACGGAAAGATCATCGCTGTGCTTGAGCCCATCATTTCAGCCACTGTGTCAAGCCCTCTCGTTGGGGGTCTTCCTCTCTTTCGCTGACCCTCTACCTTACCAAGCATGATGTCCTTCTCTAGGAACTAGTCCCTCCTGATGACATGTTCAAAGTATGTGAGACAAAGTCTCGCCATCCTTGCTTCTAAGGGGCATTCTGGTTGTAATTCTTCCAAGACAGATTTGTTAGTTATTTTGGCAGTCTATGGTATATTCAATATTCTTCGCCAACAACAAAATTTAAAGGCGTCAATTCTTCTTTGGTCTTCCTTATTCATTGTCCAGGTTTCACATGCAAATGAGGCAATTGAAAATACCATTGTTTGGGTCAGGAGCACTTTAGCTCTCAAGGTTACATCTTTGCTTTTTAATACTTTAAAGAGAGCTTTTGCAACAGATTTGCCCAATGCAGTACGTCTTTGATTTCTTGACTGCTGCTTCCATGGGCATTGATTGTGGATCTAAGTAAAATGAAACCCTGGACAACTTCAATCTTTTCTCCATTTATCATGATGTTGCCTACTGGTCCAATTGTGGGAATTTTTGTTTTCCTTATGTTGAGGTGTAATTCATATCAAAGGCTACAGTCTTTGATCTTAATCAGTAAGTGCTTCAAGTCCTCTTCACTTTCAGCAAGCAAGGTTGTGTCATCTGCATATCGTAGGTTGTTAATGAGTCTTCCTCCAATCCTGATGCCATGTTCTTCTTCATATAGTCCAGCTTCTGGAATTATTTGCTAGCACACAGATTGAATAAGTACGGTGAAAGGATACAACCCTGACACATACCTTTCCTGATTTTAAACCACACAGTATCTGCTTGTCCTATTGGAACAACTGCCTCTTGGTCTATGTACAGGTTCCTCATGAGCACAATTAAGTGTTCTGGAATTCCCATTACTCACCATGTGATCCATAATTTGTTATGACCCACACAGTTGAATGCCTTTGCATAGTCAATAAAACACAGGTAAACTTCTGGTATTCTCTGCTTTCAGCCAAGATCCATCTGACATCAACAATGATATCTCTCGTTCCACGTCCTCTTCTAAATTCAGCTTGAATTTCTGGTAGTTCCCTGTTAATGTACTGCTGCAACTGTTTTCAATTATCCTCAGCAAAATTTTACTTTTGTGTCATATTAACGATATTATTCGATAATTTCGATATTCTGTTGTATCACCTTTCTTTGGAGTAGGCATATAGATCTCTTCTAGTCGGTCGGCCAGGTAGCTGTCTTCCAAATTTCTTGGCATAGATGAGTATGCACCTCCACCACTGCGTTCCTTTGTTGAAACATCTCAATTGATATTACATCAATTCCTGGAGTCTTGTTTTTCACCAATGCTTTTAGTGTAGCTTGGACTTCTTCCTTCAATACCACCGGTTCTTGATCATATCCTACATCCTGAAATGGTTGAATGTCAACCAATTCCTTTTGGTACAGTGACACTTTGTATTCCTTCCATCTTATTTTGATGCTTCCTGCCTCATTCAATATTTTGCCCATAGAATCCTTCAATATTGCAACTCAAGGCTTGACTTTCTTCTTCAGTTCTTTCAGCTTGAGAAATGCCAAGTGTGCTCTGCCATTTTTGGTTTTCTACCTCCAGGTCTTTGCACATTTCATTATAATACTTTACTTTGTCTTCTCAAGCCGCCCTTTGAAATCTTCTGTTCAGCTCTTTAACTTCATCATTTCTTCCACTCACTTTAGCTGCTCTACGTTCAAAAGCAAGTTTCAGAGTCTCTTCTGACATCCATTTTGATCTTTTCTTTCCTTCCTGTCTTTTTAATTACCTTTTCTTTCTTTATGTATGATGTCTTTGATGCCATCCCACAACTCATCTAGTCTTTTGACATTAATGTTCAATGCATCAAATCTATTGTTGAGATGGTCTCTAAATTCAGGTGGGATATACCCTAGGTTGTATTTTGGCTCTTGTGGACTTATTTTAATTTTTTTCAGGTTCATCTTGAGCTTGCATATGAGTAATCCATGGTCTGTTGCAAAGCTGGCCCCTGGCCTTGTTCTGACTGCTGATGTTGAGCCTCTCCATCGTTTCTTTCCACAGATGTAGTCGGTTTGATTTTTGTGTATTCCATCTGGTGAGGTCCATGTGTACAGTTGTCGTTTACATTGCTGAGAAAAGGTATTTGCAAAGAATAAATCATTGATCTGGCAAAGTTCTATTATGCAATCTCCAGGGTTATCTCTATCACCAAGGCTGTATTTTCCAACTACTGATCCTTCTTTGTTTCCAACTTTCGCATTCCAATCACCAGTAATTATCAATGCATGTTAATTGCATGTTTGATCAATTTCAGACTGCAGAAGTTGGCAAAAATCTTCAATTTCTTCATCTTTGGCATTAGTGGTTGCTGCGTGAATTTGAATAATAGTCATATTAACTGGTCTTCCTTCTAGGCTTATGGATATTATCCTATCACTGACTGCGTTGTACTTTAGGATAGATCTTGAAATGTTCTTTTTGATGATGAATACATCTTTCCTCTTCAATCTGTCATTCCCAGCATAGTAGACCATATGACTGTCTGATTCAAAATAGCCAGTATCAGTCCATTTCAGCTCACTAATGCCTAGGATATCAATCTTTATGCATTTCATGTTTGACAACTTCCAATTTTCCTAGATTCATACTTAGTACATTCACGTTCCGATTATTAATGGATGTTTGCAGTTGCTTCTTCTCATTTTGAGTCATGCCACATCAGCAAATGAAGGTCCCAAAAGCTTTACTCTATCCCTGTCATTAAAGTTGACTGTAAGGTGGCAGCTCTTCCCCGATCATATTTTGAGCGCCTTCTAACCTTTGGGGGTCATCTTCTGGAACTATATCAGACAATGTTCCACTGCTATTCGTAAGGTTTTCACTGGCCAATTTTTTTCAGAATTAGACTGCCAGTTCCTTCTCCCTAGTCTGTCTTAGTCTGGAAGCTCAGGTGAAACCTGTCCACCATGGGTCACCCTGCTGGTATTTGAAACACTGGTGGCATAGCTTCCACCATTACAGCAACATGCAAGGCACTCATCTGTCAGTTTGTCGTACTGTGGTGGCTTGTATGTTACATGTTGCTCCACTTATGTTTACACCTTCTATGTACATGCAAGTCCCTCTGACTAGAACTTTCTTCCCTACCCAATGAATTCACATTCATTCCTTAAAACCTTTTCATGACCATTGGGATACATGGTTGCCCACCCACTTTTTCCACCTCTCAGGTTCATTGGGAAGCTGTTTTGCCATTGATAGTGCATGCTGCTGAAAGGCAGGGGCCTTTATGACTGTTTGAAACAAAAAAAAAAAATGGGTGTGTGACACAAATGACTGTTTCTACAGGGTGTAGTATGAGGTGTGTGTATTTTTGGTAGGAAATAGAATTTTTTTTGAGACATATGTCCCTCTGAACTATAGGGGGCATCTGGGGGTAGAATTAGTGGGACAATGTATGACCCTCGGGACTAGGAGGGTAGGGTTGTTGGTGGGGGCAAAAAAAAACAAAAAAGACTATACTACCTACCAAAAATTCAACAGCACTCAAAGATGCCGCAATACTTCCATTTATAAAAACACATGGTATCAACAAAACATTCAAAGCAGAAAATAATTGGGTCTTGAAAGGGTTAAGAAACATTCAGTTGTCATCTCCCTAACTCCTCCAGTGACTGGTTTCTCTCTTCTTGGTGTTTCATGTTCTTTATATAAACCTGCAGTGTCAAATTTTTCATCCTATATTGTAATTATTCGGGTCTTGTCCCCTAACTCTTCTCCCCCAAGATATGGCTTCCTTGAGGGCAAGGACCACATCTTAAGTATCTTAGTATCCTCAGGGCTTAGTAAAATTCCTGCATATAATATGCATTATATACACATATGTGACTATTGTGTGAAAATGGAGAAATGAGAGCCAAGGTATTGCTCCTTCCCTACAAAAGGTGAAGGGAGGGAAAAAAAACTAGAAAAAAACAAAAAAAGAGCCTTCTTTACCTATAATTGAGTTTATAGGCAAGTTGTAGCAATTGAAAGAATACAGAAAATCCTTTCCCCCAAATTTTTAGCACCACAGCACCTGAAATTCACTTGGATAAAAGATGCCTTTTCAAAATGTAAATAGCTTCAGTAATACCTCTCTACTCCAAACACCTTTTAAGTCATCTCTTAGACTGAATTAGACTAATCAGATTGTTGTCCTCTTAGTACCTATTTGGGGTCATTCCCACAGCAGGCAGAGAGGTTTCAGTAGGAAAAGAGGAGAAAGTAGGGAAATGGAGCACTTCAAGGGAGGACAAGCTAAACTGGGATTGGGGTACTGGGGAGCAACTTTAGAGCACAGGATAGCTGGGGTAGTAGCGTGCTGCAGAGAGGAGGAGGGGAGCAAAACAAAGATCCAAATTCAGTGATGGAAACTTTGAAAGGTACGGGTTCCTCTACTCCTCCCCCAGAGACAGAGGAAGCACCCTCCTCACACCAGCTTCGCAAGAGCAGCCCCAACTCTGCCACAAGCTTGGCTCTTCAGAGGAACAGCTCACCTTCCATTGTTACTTAACCCGTGTTACCTCTTGTAACCTAACTATTGTTTCCCCCCACTACCCCCATTATCCTACCCTGCATCTAGTGAGAAGGCGAGGAAGAGAAGGGTGAGCTGGTTTCTGTAGTCCCAAAACATGAGGCCACCACAGAGGATTAGATCTCAATCTTATTCTTTTACCTGATCCCACCTGAGACATTCCCTTTCCTCCTACCTCACCGGCAACAGCGAGCAGGCTTTCTGAGAGGAGGATTGGAAGAAACAAGCCCAGAAAGTTTCTGTAGGGCAACATAACATGTATCTGGGAGCATTTTCTGTCCTGTAAAACCTGCGGCAATACACCTTAAAGAAAACTGAAGCTGGGTGCTGTCTATGAGGATGTCCCACCACTATCTCCAAGAACATAATTCAACATCTGCCCTTCCAAACCACTCTTTCTCCTGACTTTCCTATTCTGCCAATAACTACCACTCTCCTGGTCACTCGGATAACTTTGATAAGTTGATCTTGTCCACTTCAATATCCAATCAATAATCAAGTAATTATTCTTCTTCTTTCAGTTGGCTTTGTATTTTTATTTCCATAATTGCATAACCAGGCACTGTAACATTCTCCTCACTGATCCGCTCCCAGTCTCTCCCCAAACGAACTAGAACACTTCCATCAGGTTCATCTTCCCAAAGCAATGTTTTTCTTAAGGCACGGTCTTACTCAAAAACAACCAGAAGCTCACACTGCTTACCAATGGTTCTCAACATATCTTTCTTCCTAACATAGCTCTAGGATACAAACATTCTAAATAATAACCATTTACCTGCAGGGATCCTTGGGAGGGGTGGATTCTGAATCTCAGGGTGGGGGTGTTATGTTATGCGTAATCTCAGAAACTTCCAATGTGATAAGCAGAACATCAGAGGCACATACAGAGTGTTATAAACCAAAAACCAAACCCGTTGTCATTGAGCTGATTCCAACTCACAGTGACCCTACAGGCCAGAGAAGAACTGCCCCATAGGGTTTCCAAGGAGCAGCTGGTGGATTTGAACTGCCGACCTTTTGGTTAGCAGCCTGAGCTCTTAACCACTGCACCACCACAGCTCCATGGAGTGTTATGGGTGCAGAGAAAAGGTGATACCGTTTTCTGGCCACTTCATCTCTTTCCATGATAGAAATCTCTGTATACTTTCCGAGGAGTGGTCAGTCTCTTCTTCTAAGGGCATCAATACGTTTCTGGTGTCAATCAAGACTAAAGGCAATCTTCATACTGACTTCACAGTCAACACATTCTGTGGACCCCACTATACCTCTTACACAGCCTCAAACACCAACCGAACCCTAAGGGTCATATCAAACAGAAAGAATACCACTAGTTGGTTAAGATGTGGCTTTAGTCAAGTCACTTTAACCCTTTTTTTAACCTTCATTTACTCCTCTTTAGGATGAGGGAATTGGAGAAAATTATCTCCATGAACCCTTTCAGCTCTAAAAGGTAAAGCTACTATAGGCCAACAATAACATTTTAAATCACTAGAGTGGTGCCAGCAGAGCATGCAATAGGGCCATGACAGGAAAGATAAAAATAGTGAGAAAAGAGTTTCAATTATTATGAGTTATTCCTTTGCCTCAAAAAACCATTCTTTTCATCTAAATTATTAAAATACACAGTCATCTATGTTAGAGCATTTGCTCAAGGTTATGAAATTGTTAGTACCATAACCGTGCAATCTGTGTTGTTGTTAGCTGCTGTCAGGTCTCCCTGACTCATAGCAACCCCATTCACAACAGAACACAATGCTGCCCAGTCCTGCATCATCCCCATTATCCGTTGCAGATCAGTCCATTGTGATCCATGGGGTTTTCCTCAGCTGATTTTCAAAAGTAGATCTCCAGGCCTTTCTTCCTAGTCTTAGTCTGGAAGTTCCACTGAAACCTAATCAGCAACACGCACACTTCCACTGACAGACAAGTGGTGGCTGTGCATGAGGTGCACTGGCCACTAATCGAACCCAGTTCTCCCACATGGAAGGTGGGAATTCTACCACTGAACCACCAATGCCCCCTCAACCTTGCAATAAGAAGCACTATATGAAGCAGAAAGCACCTACCTTCCCTTTCAGGTGAACCCCCCACTCACCCATGTTTAGTAATCATGGGAGATTAGCAGCCCCTCCTACCACTTAGACTCAGCTGATCAGAACTTTGAACTTTGAACAAGAGACACAGAATGTAGGAAGAGTTGGAGGTCATATTCAATGTGTGACTTTTGCTGTGGCTTCTGCAAACTAGCCCTCCAGAGCACTCCAATTTCTATCTTCCAAGCCCTGTCCTCCTGTCTTCCATTGATTCTAGAAGCCATTGGTATCCTTTCAGTAATCACCCATGTTTACTGCAACCAGAGTTTGTGTCTGACTGCCATAATTAGCTACTCTGAGCAGCCTACCCTCACCGTCCTGAAACAGTCACTCAGCTCTACCCTCCATGATTCCCCTTCCTTTATACACATATTTACATTTTCATATGCATCTGCTCTGTAACCAGGCACTATGCTAAGTGCTCAAGAAAGAAACATGAATAACATGTGGTCTCTACCCTCAAGGAGCTTACGCTTTGTAAGCATGTATTAACCCATATTTCAAGGTGTTGCAATGATTCATTTGCCTATTAGCCTCCTTGAGGGTAAGGACACTACCCAAGTCCTACCAGTCAGGGTTCCAGCAGGAAACAACTGGCACACTCAAATTATGGTAAGTCGAGGAGAGTTTAATAAAAGGACTATATACAAAAGTGTTGGTACAGTGTAGGGAAACCACCAAAAGTGGCTATTATCACCCCTGTGCCCAAAGGAACAAAGGAAGGTAATTCAGAAAAAGAAAAAACCATATGAAGAGGGCCACGCTGAGAGGAACCATGAGCTTCAGTGCAAGGTCACAGCCAACCTATAGAAGAGGTCGGGGGAATAAATATCCCAAACTCATTCTTCTCCATTCCTCTGATTTCCTGATAGGGTTCTCACTGGGCAAGCATAATGGAGGTCAGAAGGCAATATCTTCCCGGGGCAGAAAGCAGAATGGAGAGGGTTGGAAAGTGAATCTGGAGAGGCAAACGGCTCTGTAGCATCAGCACTCAATCCATGTTTGTTGAATTAGATTATTACTACTACGTGTATGCAGACACTTAAATTCTAGTTTCTCTTTTCTCATTGTATTAGTTCTCAAGTAGCTATACTAGTGTTTTCATTGACAGGTTTTCTTGATACATGCAAGCTTAATTCTCTTCTTCCTCTCTGCTACAGAAATATATACATTAATGTTAAAAAAAAAAAAAAAAAGTCCTGAATCTAATTTCCCAATAATTAGTGTCTCCTCTTGAAACCTTGACTAAAGCTGAAATGTCCTCTGTCTTCCCATGCCCTTCTGCCTTCATCATTTGAGGGGCTCTTTAACATATGTGCAGCTATCACCCTCTCCATTCTGTGCACTAAGTATAACAAAATTATGGGCCCTTGGGGCCATGAGAAGCCAACACAGAAAACGCAGACCAATCCCCATGCTGCAGGCATGGGGTGCAGTAGACTGAGAAGGAGATCACGGCATGGGGAAAAGCGGTGTCAGAGCTTCTGTTTACAGACATTTTGGATTTGGGGAATAGATGAGGAGATATGAAAGGAAGGACAAGTGACACAGAGAAAGTCTGAAGGGGAGGTGACCTCCTGAAGTCCAGAAGAGGCACCAGGCACAGGAAGATGAGGGGAACTCTGAGAAGTGGTGATGACGGTGAAAGTTCTTGTTGTTATTCTTGCTGTTCTTATGCTTAGACCTACTTAGCAGCTATCCGTGTGGTAAGTTGTTGCAAGATGGTTACCTCAGTGTAGGTGTAGGCTGTAGGGTCTTCATCCTTGGACAGTTTTGTAAAAAAAGAACAAGCAATTCTACTATCTCATTATTTAGACTGAAGCATTTATATTCCAAATGTCAAGAAAAAAATAACATACAACATCTTATAGTTCTATATACGCATTTATTTATATCTAGGCTTTAGGACTAGAAACTTCTAACCCTTGCTTCACATTTTAACTAAATGGATTGATTTGGACAATATCTGTGAGAGATGCCAAAAAGTTTCATAGCTTTTGAAGTCTAGAAGTTGAGAAATTCCAACGCAACAGAACCCCTCCAAGTCATAGCTCATTATGTAATTAATTCAGATATACACCATGCATTCACCATTGTACTCCCCAAGACATGGAGTAAAAGTCTAATAAAAATTGGTTAGTCTCCAGAATGGGTGTTAACTCAGTCTGGAAAAGCATTATAAAAGGATTAGAACTGCAATCATGCCTGGTGGCTAATGGCTGTGATTTGTTATTTTTAATGACTGTTCTGAAGCTAAGGACAATCCTGCTTAAGAGGTTGGAACCTCCAGAAACTCAAGCAAGACAGACTTTCAAGAAGTTAGGGAAGAGTCTAGACTGGATATAGATAAGATCTACAAGTGTGATTGATCCCTTTAAGGGCAGGAACTCTTACCTCAATTTTCTTTCCAAATTATATCTATTTTTTCCATCACAGATGTAATGGTAATTTTACATTTACTGGACTGGCTGGTCCAATCTGAGAAAGAAAATAAAATCCCTTATGTTCTTGTTAATTTTCTAAGTCATAAACTGGGAAATATAATTCTAGCCATTTTAACAGAGTTTTAAGAGTTATTCATGGTGTTAAAGCAAAAGCTCTGAAGTTAGATAATCTGTGTTCAAATTCCAGCTGAGCCACTTTATTGAAAAATTTTTAAAATTATTTCTTAGTGACAATAAAACCTACCTCATAAATTTGCTGTTAGGATTTGATGAGACAAAAATGCAGGTAAAGTGCTTAGCACAGGCCTTGGGATGTAGTAAAGTCTCAATAAATATAAGCTCTAATTATCTGAAGACTGATTTTGCAAAAGTTATTCTAATGTTTGCCTAATGGGCTTAATCCAAACTTTGGGCATTATCAATCTTTAGCCTTGTAGTGGGAGGTCACAGAATGGTTATAGTAAATTTTTTTGCATTGCTGTTGTGTGTTACCTTTAAAATATTATTTAAGTCTATTCCTCCACCATTCCCACCACCAAAAAAAAAAAAAAGTGATTCAGAAAAAGAACTGTTCTCCATTTCCTATAAAACTGACAAGTTGATTTTTTTTAAAGTCAAGTATTAAAAAAATCTCTAAACAATAAAATTAAGGGCTTAATTTAACTTCATAAGATTTTTTTTCTTTAAATTTAAGCACATAAAATATATTCATGTCCAGGTAGCTTTTAGATGATCAATTTTGATAAACAACCACGAATGGATCTAAAGACTTTTCTTGGATTTATGAATGGGTAGAAAAACAGCTACTGAATGTTTGGCCATGTTCAGTTTCAGTATCTTAAGACTGGAGTTTATACAAATCTATTTGCTTGTTTAGTACTTAAGCTTTACTACTTTCCATGAACATGAAACAAGGTATTATGTTTCTATTTTCTATTCTATGTCAATAAATTCTCCTCCTAATGCCAATAATTCATAGCGCGTGATTTTTTTTTCATAGAATGAAGTTAACTTAACCAAAAGGAAGAAATCTACAACAAGCTACTGAAATTTAAAAGCTAAATCATGTTACATTTTAATCCTCAAATTACACCATACTCCTGGGCTAGCTAACTAGAAAACCAACTAGAATTGTCAATGTTCCTAACACACAAAAAAATTCCAATTTTAGAATACAGCAACAGATATATTTTAGCAGTTTACTAGTATCAAGATCATCTCAACAGATCCAAGACCAAAACACAGGACGTTTAATGAAGAGGAAAAAGTGAAGACCTAATGTTTTCTTAACATATGTATGTTGTTGATAGGTGCCATCGAGTCAGTTCCAACTTATAGTGACCCTATGTACAAAAGAAAGAAACACTTCCAGGTCCTGCGCCATCCTCACAGTCCTTGTTATGCTTGAGCCCATTGTTGCAGCCACTGTGTCAATCCATCTTGTTGAGGGCTTCTTCTTTTTCACTGACCCTCTACTTTATTAAACATGATGTCCTTCTCCAGGGACTGATCACTCCTGATAACATGTCCAAAGTATGTGAGATGCAGTCTCGCCATATATATACATATACGTGTGTGTGTGTGTATAAAAGTGTATATATCCTAAGATATGTCTTTATATATTTAAAGATATCTTAAAATTCCTAGGCAGAATCTTGGATTTCTTAGCTTATCTTCAACTAGCCCTTCTTTAAAACTTTAACTTGCATTATTGACAAAACACATGGGACAAGAGTTTGAAGACCATAATAAAGACGAAGAAAAGAAAGCAGAAAAAGGCACTGAGGCAATAGAGAACCATTCTGAGAGCAATGAGTGTCTATGAGGTGCAACAAAAGAATGTAAAGCACCCTCCCTTCTCTAAAGGAACTTAAAAATATTATCTCATTGGGAACAATAATGAGGCCACTATATTATAACACATTAGAAAATACTAGGTTGTATGGTCAAAGTCTCATAAAGGAGATGGCATTTAAGCCAGAGCTTGGAGTTGAGGTAGAATTTCTTTAATAAGCAAAAAGGTGGAAGAAGGGTATTCCAAGCCAAGAGCAACAAACAAACAATGGTCTTAAAACAGCATAAAGTACAGTGTCTTGGCCAAGAGTAAGAAGACAGGCCTGCTTGTAATTAAAGAATTTTTTTAAGGAAATGCTAACATACATTTTCACTGGGTCATAGACGAATTATTATTCATATTTTACAGGGTAGTAAACTGAGACACAGAAAGGCTGAATGTCTTGCCCAAAGTCACACAATTACTTTATGAGGATAAAATCGCACTCCTCCTACTCTGCCACCCTTACTCACCGCAGGGAGCATGAGGCTAACCAGAGTAGTGCAAGGTTATTGAAAAGATTTAATCTATCCACAAGAGAAATCCATTATAGGTACTTGAGTATGTTGGTAAAGTGATGACAATACTGTTTCAAGAAAATTAATCTTGCAGTAATTAACAGAATATCTAAGTGACATAGCACTGAGTCAAGAAAGCCACTCCAGACGCTGGTGAAGTAATCCATGAGAGAGATGGTGAAAGTCCAGGTTAGGGGGGCTGCTGTAGGACTAGACAGAAAGAAATAAATATGTCAAAATAAAAAGTGACAAAATTGGTGACTTGCTGTATGTAGGGGGCAAACAGAATGAAGTTAAAAATGAAAACATCTATCACTCAGAAAAAGGAGATGGCACGTTTGTCACAAAGTCATCAGACTGAACCCACGCCTACCTCCCCACCTACTGCCCTACTTCCCCACCCACTGTCTCCTCACTAGCCATTTTCCAACTTTTAATCCTCTCCTTTCATTCATTCATATTTTGCTGGCCTGCTGTGGTTCTAAGAAAACAGAGAGCACAGTCATAGTTAACAACAAAAATATTTATTAAGTACTACTCTGTGTATGCCAGGCACTTTTCTAAATGCTTTATATTTATTAATTCATTCAACCACCACTATGACTCGATAAGGTAAGCAAATTATTACTCCCATTTTATAGATTCTGCCACGTGTCTGTCAGTTTGCTGCACTGTGGGGGTTTGCGTGCTGCTGTGATGCTGGAAGCTATGCCACCGGTATTCAAATACCAGGAGGGTCACCCATGGTGGACAGGTTTCAGCTGAGCTTCCAGACTAAAACAGAGTAGGAAGAAGGACCTGGCGACCTACTTCTGAAAAAAATTAGCCAGTGAAAATTTTACAAATAGCAGCGGAACACTGTCTGATATCGTGCCAAAAGATGAGCCCCTCAGGTTGGAAGGCACAAAAAATACGACTAGGGAAGAGATGAGATGAGGAAACAGAGGCAGAGTCACACATTAAATAGTGGAATCGTGATTAAAATCCAAGCAGTCTGACTCCAGAGCCCAGCTGTCTAAGAACTCTGATACACTATACTCTAAAGCCTTCAAGGATTTCCCATACTTTTGTGGCTTCCATCACAGTGCTATCCCAGAAGTTACAGAAAAGTTGTATGTAATGGAGGTGCCTCCAGATTTTAAACACCTGAGTTTTAGAAGTTTGTCAGTGAGAATACCTAGCCTTATCAATATCTTACAGTATTATATTCATTACTCAGAGATCTGAGAGTACAAAATCCACCAAGCAGTTGTACAATTAGCCACTTTGCTTTGACTCTATGGATAGCAATTACAAATGCACATTCAGCAACTTGCATAAGATCACAGAACATTTAGTAGAAAATGCCTGACTCCCAAATCTTGTGATAAACAATAGAAATGTCTCAACATTTAGCTCACCAAACTAGTCTTACTGAGACATTGTCTTACCGAGACATAACTTACATTACCAGATTCGTCCTTCTGCAACTACTTAAATTATTTATTATATCTCAGTTAATCAAAGAAAGAAAACTTACAATTAGAATTTTTAGCTAGAAACTTCAGAAGGATTTTACTGGAAGCAAAAGAAGAAAGAAATAGAAAAGATCCAGATCCCAACAGTGAGACAAGTCAAGCTGATAACAAAGCTGAATCAACAAAATGTTTCAAGAGTCTCAGACAAAGTAACCCCAGGAGAACAGCATCTATATCCATCCTAACTATGATTCAATACCCAGAATTAATTAAAGAAGAAATTGATAAACTGAATAAAAGCATAAAAATAAAACACCAATAGCAAAGGCATCAATTCCAATATCAGTAGGCATCATAAATTGCTCTACCACTACTCTACTCAACCTGTCCTCCAGAAGGATGTCGATGGTTTCTGACTGTCAAACCAATAGTCTTTCTTCTCTCTCCTTTCTCCTTGACCTCTGGTGACTACCTCACCTTATGTGGGTTCTCTCCTCCTTTAGCATCCATGATCCTCCTCCCCGACCCCCAGTCCTAGGTGTCCTCCATTGCTCCTTCTGAGTATTATCCTCTAGCTCCACTTCTTTCCAAGCCCTAAAGTGGATGTTCACAAAGTTCAGGCCTAGACCTTCTGCTCATTTCTCTCTAATCTTTTTCCTTAAAGGTCCTAACCACCCCAATGCCTGTTGCTTTGACCTCTCTTCTGAACTGTAGTCCTACGACTAATCGCTGAAAAACAGTTTTACATCAAGCTCTAGTTTCATCTCCAATTTACATGTCTTAAACCAAATTCATCTTCTCCCCAAAACTTGACTTTACTATTCTTTTGTGTCCTCATGCCACACACACACACACACACACACACACACACACACACACACGACTGAGTTAGAACCCATCTTGTACTCCCTCAACACCATGTTCATGCCTCAAATGTAGCCCAAATTACCCTCTAGTATAATCCCTCTCCAACTGGATTGTAAACTCCTTGAGGGGCAGGAACTGTATTTTAGTCACCTGTGTATCTCCAGAAGGAGCCCTAGTGGCTCCGTGGTTAATGCAACTGATGGCTAACTGAAAGGCAGGCGTTTCAAAACCACAAGCGGCTCTGCAGGAGACAGATGTGGCAGTCTGCTTCCACAGAGCTTTACAGCCTTGGAAACCCTGTGGGGCCACTATGAGTCAGAACGGACTCAACGGCACTGGGTTTGGTTTTGGCTGTGGTTTGGTGTATCTCCAGGGCCTACCATATTGCAGGTGTTCAATAACCTGATGAAGGGATGAATAAACTAACAAATACTGATGATCTGTTCCAGGCAAACTGGTCCATTTAGAATCTCTACCTGCTACGAATTTTCACAGTCCCCACTTCCCAGAGCAGCCCTCTCTCTGCTGCTGCACATATGGAAAAATCCTGCCCATCCTTCCCACAACTCAGCTTAAATTTCACCTGCTTCACGAAACTCTGTCAGGTCTCCCCATTCCAACAGGACTTTTTCTCTTAAGTAATGCCATGGTAGTTCAGTGTCATGAAAACAGTGTCATCTCTGAAGCTATATTCAAAACCAGGCTCCAGCATAAACTAGTGTGCTACCCTGGCTAAGTTTCTAAAACTTTCTAAGCCTCAGTTTTTTCAGCTATAAAACCAGGTCAAGAATAACTATCTTACAGAACCTGCGAGAGGATTAAAAGAAAGTAAACCACCTGGAACATAGCAGATGTTCAGGGAATGTTAACTCCTCTTCCCTCAATCATTTACCATTTACATAGCACTTCAATTGATAGTATGTTATGTCTCCTCAATTAGATATAATAACTGTAAGATTCTTAAGGGCAGGGTCTGAATCTCATTCATATTTCTATCTTATAAACATCCACTAATGTGCTTTACATAAAGACACAATAAAAATTGAGAACAATGAAATTAGAATTAGAATAGATTTTGGCAATGAAGTGTAAATGGTGCCAAGACCAGAACTGGCAAACCATAAATTTTCATCCAATTTAGTTGTAGAATTACTACAACTGGAGACAGTGCAAATAAAGACCAATCAACTTCTAGAGTATACAAGTTAATAAGTAATCTTCGGTAATAACATTAAAGGTGACTTAAATGTTACATGGATACTAGAAGGCCCTCCGCATTTTTTATTTGTTCCCATGTACTTTTATGCAAAAGTTCCCTTTCTCATATACTTTAATATTACTGTAACAGAGATCTCTTCTTACCACTTGTTAACTAAGTAAAACCAGATTGAGATTTTTATATTTTTCCACTTGGTGCGGGGCGGGGTGGGGGGTGATAAAAGGCTCATGATAAAGCAAAACTGGTAAGATCAAGACCCCTACATTTGTGATAATCACAGGTAAAAGCTATCAAAAACCTCTTTTTTTTTTTTCTTCTTTCCAAAAAGCTTTCATTATTATCAAGCTTCAATATCCTCTCTGAACTTACTGAAATCTTTTTTTTCTATCCTGATTTATTACAGCGTCCCTTTGCTGTATGTTATCTTCATCAAGGATCAGTTCCCAGGGTTGTATTTTTTTTTTTTTTTTTTTTTCCAAACTACTGCCCCACTTGCCTGTGCGAACAAGTTGGAGGAGCAGCAATTTGCTGGGTAGCAACCTAACCCCGACAACCAACTCCTCGTTACGCACCCAACCACGTTCCCTTTCCCTGCAGAAACTGTTTCTGTAGTTCTCATAAACTGGAATATGCAGGTATATATTTAATTTGAAAAAGCAATTAATAATGGAAGTGTGTGCCAAATACGCTATCCTTTCAACATTTTCATGATTCCAAGTTTTTTTCGTTTTGTTTTGCTTTTTTCCCATATGGAGAAGTTTATGGCAAGAAACAGAGAAGCATTCAGTTCTTTCAGCCAAATCCACTGTTACACGGAGCAGAGATTATATGCCTACATGTTGGTATAGGAGGAAAGAGCCAAAAGCCAGGTTTCTGGTCCCAGTTCAACCACTTATTAGCTATCTTCAGGCAAAATCATAACCTCTTTCATCTTCAACCTCCTCTTCTACAAACTAGAGATAATAACGACCACCCCTACCCTCGGTGGATTGTTTCAGAGATTATAAAATCATAGTACCACAAAAGGTACTATATAACTATCAAAAGTGTGTGAATACAGATATAGATATATATAAATATATTTTGAATAATAGCAATATCACAGTCTCTAAGATAGAAAATTATTTTATATCATATATTCAAGTCCCAATTAAACACTTTAAAATTTAAAATTAAATGCTTAAAATAGACCATCTGTTTTACCAAATTCTGTACTCGGTATCTCCAAGGAAATATGTTTTCTATTGAGAAACAGAATCTGGCTTGGGAACATATATGCACAGTTTATGTAATAACTTTTGGAGCAAACAGCATTCCTGAGTCTGGATTTATACGTTTTCAGGCATATCTTTTATTGGCAATCATATCTAAATTTTCCCTTTTCAGTCAATCAGAACTTAGTATAAAGTACTGGAGGTTAGTTCTTCATATCTTATGCTAAGAATTTCTGCATTATGATTTTCACAAAAGTCTTTACCGTGATGAGTTTTAAAGTTCAAAAAACTCTAGGATCATTTTGTGACTGCAGATTTTTTTTAATGTTAAAATGAATGGCATCATTAAATCACAAGATTCCTCAATCATTTCTTCCTTCCAATTTCCTGGGCAAAACATCAATATAGTCTGATTCTTCAAATAAATTAAGATTCCCTAACATGTACACACAACATTTCCTAAATTGTGCTTTTAGGGCTTTAACTAACTTTTTATATGTGGCAGCTTTTGAACACTAATTAAATTGTTTCGAGTACGTTTTTATTTTCTTTTAGGCTGCTTACAGTTTTCTACAAGATCCTTATCATAGCATGATTTTGGCAGACTTAATGATATTTGCTGCTCCAATACATTAAAACTATTTAAAGCATGAATTTGAAAAATCTTAGTTTAGCTACAATTTTGTAGCTAAAATTCTTTTTTATCAAAATTTGCAAACATTCTGAGTGACCTGAATTAGTGCCGAGAAAAATGGATTTTACAGTTGCTCAATGTTCTTCAAAAGGTGAAAAGCATAATGAAAGATACGCTCATCTGAACTCCACCCATTTTCAGTTTCAACACAGCAAATCTCCTGTTTGTTCTTAGGGCAAATTCAAAACTGTACATATTGAGATTGGTTATTAATGAAAGTAATTTATGCAACCATAAGCCAAAGATGCTAAGCTGACAAAAAGAAAAACATACCAGTAAGCAAACCTTAATACACATGGGACACACCTTCTCAGTATATAAGGGCTTGTCACTGTCCTTGGATAGCAGCACTCCCTGAGCTAAACTCAACAGCATCACCATGTCTGTTCGCTACTGCTCAAGCAAGCAATACCCTTCCTCCTGTAGTGGAGGAGGCGGAGGATCATCCCTCAAAATTTTGGGCAGCAAAGGCTACATTGGTGGAGGATATACCTCAGGAGGGTACAGCAGCAACTCTTTTAGCCTGGGAAGCTCTAGCGGGGGCTGCTTTGGAGGTTCATTAGGTGGCTATGGAGGACTAGGAGGATATATTTGTGGAGCTGGCTTTGGTGGAGGCAGCTTTGGTGGGGGCTATGGAGGAGGAAGCTTTGGTGGAGTCTTTGGAGATGGCGGCCTTCTCTCTGGAAATGAAAAGATAACCATGCAGAATCTGAATGACCGCCTGGCTTCCTACTTGGACAAAGTCCGGGCTCTAGAAGAATCAAACTATGAGCTGGAAGGTAAAATTAAGGAGTGGTATGAAAAGTATGGCCCTTCAAGACCGCGAGAACTTTTTGACTACAGCAAATACTACTGCATCATCGAAGACCTTAAAAATCAGGTAAGGGACGTTTTTAAATCCAACTTTAAGCCTATTCACTGGTCATGTAATTCAGATAGAAGAATCTTGGATTAAGCAGAATGTGGCTGTTTACTGTGTTTTACTTATGTTACTTTCTTGCTTCCAAAAATAATCTAGTCTTATCGAAAAAGAATTATTTATGAGGGTATGGCCATGGCAATCTAACGTGTGTGTTGTTTGTCTTATAAAATGGTAGATTACTGAAAATGTTTTAGGTTTTAACAGGCGCATAATGAGTCCATAGTTAAAGTATGCTAGATAATTTACAAATGTAGGTACTGGAAGCATTATTAAATGAGTCAGAATGAAACAATATTCAGATTGATAAGTGCACCTACTGTACGCCAGTTTGGGCCATATTTACTGAAGTATTTATAACAAATCAAACCAAAGACAAGTGTCAGTCAGTTAAATGTTTGCCAAAATACATGGAAATAAAATAGTATCACAAAGGGAGACACAATGGTATCAAAAAGGGATGACATAGAAGTAGAAAGTACAAGAACTTGAAGAGAACAAATGACTCAAATTTGAGCATATGGGTCAGCCTGTAATATTTTATATTTAAAACTTTCTCAAATAATTTATAACAACATAAAAATGCAGTGCATCCTTGGCACTATAAAAGCCATTTCTGTATCTGATCTCTTTTTAAATAACTGTGCCTTTCCCTCCAGATCATCAGTCTAACAATTGAGGATGCCAATATTCTGATCCAGATTGACAATGCCAGGCTTGCAGCTGATGACTTCAGGCTGAAGTAAGCTGACT
Source organism: Trichechus manatus latirostris (assembly GCF_000243295.1). Lineage (NCBI taxonomy): Eukaryota > Metazoa > Chordata > Mammalia > Sirenia > Trichechidae > Trichechus > Trichechus manatus. The sequence goes on along the minus strand of NW_004443990.1, from coordinate 17,049,461 downwards.
TAACATGGTACAATACTGTCACAACAAATACGTCAGTTGCTTTTCACATTGGCTTTGAATGCCCCACAACACCATTTACATTTTCCTGAATTCAGTGAAAGTTAAATATTATTATAGCTGAGAAATTTTCAATTTCAATACTACTTGTTTGGCGATATTAAAGGAAATGCATTTAAAGTAACTGCTAAGCTACTTTGCATTAAACCACTAACACTTCTACCTGAATTAGTATATGATAAATGTTGCCATGATATAAAATCAACTCTATATTAACTTTTAAACAGTCTCTGCCAAGATACACTTCCCTCCATAAGTTATACCTACTATTTGTATCATGCTTGTTTCAGGTATGAGAATGAGGTAACCCTTCGCCAGAGTGTGGAGGCCGACATCAATGGCCTGCGCAGAGTGCTGGACGAGCTGACCCTGGTCAAGGCTGACCTGGAGTTGCAGATCGAGAGCCTGACTGAGGAGCTGGCCTGCCTGAAGAAGAACCATGAGGAGGTGACGCCAAAGTTATACTTCCCCTAGCCAAAAAAGGGCTCATCGTGGTCACTGTGAAGTCACTAAATCTTTTCTGTCCCTTGAACAGGAATTGAGAAACCTTCGGAATGTATCCACTGGTGATGTGAAAGTGGAAATAAATGCTGCCCCAGGTGTGGATCTGACTGAACTTCTGAATAACATGAGAACCCAATACGAACAACTTGCCGAACACAACCGCAGAGACGCTGAAGCCTGGTTTAATGAAAAGGTAAAGTTAACCTTCGTTAACAGTGAGGCCCAAGGAGGTTCTGTTATCACTTTAGAAATTTCTCATCTTTCCTTGTTTATTTTTTCATCCTCTAGAGTAAGGAACTGGCTACAGAAATCGATACTAACATTGAACAAATATCCAGCTATAAATCTGAGATTACTGAATTGAGACGCACTGTCCAAAGTTTGGAGATAGAACTACAGTCCCAATTGGCCTTGGTATGTTAATAACTCTCTCTTGAAATGACTTCCGCTTTATTCTATAAACTTTCCTGCTAACAGAAGAATAGCAACAATAAGTTATACAACACAATAGAAAAATGCAGTTAGGATAAGAAAGTAGAAATCAAACTGGAGTCCTACGTTGGGGGTGAGGGGGCTTAGGAGTACTGTTGGCATTGACCTGAACGTGCTGAGACTGAAATGCTGTCATTGCATATAAAACACAAATTCTATTCATGTTCTTCATTCGCCCATATACTGTTAAATTAAGCTTCACGGTACTCAACTGAACGATGAGACCACCAAGTCACAATATGTTCTCTTCTCAGAAACAATCCCTGGAAGCCTCCTTGGCAGAAACAGAAGGCCGCTACTGCCTGCTGCTCTCACAGATTCAGAGCCAGATCAGCTCTCTGGAGGAACAACTACAGCAGATTAGAGCTGAAACCGAGTGCCAGAATGCTGAGTACCAACAACTCCTAGATATTAAGATCCGACTGGAGAATGAAATTCAAACCTACCGCTGCCTGCTAGAAGGAGAGGGAAGGTAAATTGAGGGGGGGAAAAAAAATCCCAAACTGTGCTTTTATCTAATATCCCAGATAGCAAGGTTTCTCCAAAATCACAGGGAGGATCGAAGTACAAAAAAAGGCGTCTGCAATCCCAGTCTTAACTTCTCATGACTTTGGGGATGTGTATATAAAACTGTTTATAAGGATGGATTTAATATACATACTTAGCAGGGTTGTTTTTTCTCAACACATGCTTTGCTTATTTTCTAAAGTAATGGTAATCGGTTCACAGTCGGCCAACGTTTAAATTAACTGATTGTGACCCCCTCCCTCGGCATTTCCAGCATCTGGCAAACTGGCGTGAAGCAGACTGTTACCGGCGGCTGCCAGAGTGTAACCATCAAGACTTCCTCCCCCGTCGTAACTGCTGTAGAGTGCGCAAAAGGACAAAAGCCCCCAGAAGGTAATCAGGATCAGTTGTAACTTTCTGTGATGATTCTATTGCTTTTTAAGCTCTAGAACTGTTTTAAAAATATAAAAATTTTACAGAGTTCTCACTTGCTTTTTTTTTTTTTAATTATACTCCTGACACCAACCTTGAAGGAAGAACAGCATGGTCTAAATGTTACGCCTTCAGCATTGTTTCAATTTTTTTTTTCCTTAAGCAGTGTAAAAAATTGCATTTTCTTTTTTAATTTAATGTAGTTTTTTAAAGTACTTAATTGTTAATTAGCAAAGACTATTATAAATTGTTCAGTCTAAACACCAATTTCTTTTTCATTATTCACTTACAGACACTATCAAGAGCAGAGTAATCAAGAAAAGTTATTGAAGAGGTGACACCTGATGGTAGAGTCCTTTCCTCTATGGTTGAATCAGAAACCAAGAAACACTACTATTAAGCCACATCAAGAGGAAAGAGTCTCTCTTCACACAGGCCATTATATATAAATGCATGGAAAACAAAATCTCCAAGAAAACACTTCAATCTTAATGGTGTGTGGAAACAGGTTCACTCCTTGAAAATAAGGTGTCTGAAAGGTGTTCTGTGGTTTCTGTATTTCTTCTTTTCACTTTACCAGAAAGTGTTCTTTAATTGGGGAAAAAAAAACAAAAAAAAAAAACCTTTCTATTCTCATTTACTAATGAATTTCAATAAACTTTCTTACTGATGCAAACTATCCAATTTGGTCAGAATTGTCTTTGTTTAAGTTAGATAATATTTTTGACATTAATATTAGGAAACTATAGCATTTGAAGGTTGATTCACCGAAACATTCTACAGCCTGAATTACTATAATTATGATTTCTGTGAAGTAAATTTTTAAATCTTATATGCACACATGGTCAGTAAGATCACTGAATAAGAAGTCTATGGGTCACCAATCTTACTCTTTCTTAAAAAGACACAATATGTGGAAAGCTCACAGTTCTCTGACTTCAAATTATTTGGTTCCTAGAAATTTTAAAACATTCAAACTAAGACCCTCAAAATAAAATTAATTGGAAATTGCACATTTTCTGATTACATGACTTCTCACATTTTCCTGCCCTCATTTTCTTCCCATTACTATATTTTTTCTGCTCAGTTGTTATGACCTTAAGAGATAACTCCTAATACTTACCAACTCAGTGAAATCATATCAACCCCATCTGAGTTATTTGGTGTCTATCAAGTAAACTTGAGAAGCACTGTGAGGACATGGTGATGCCAGTATAACCAAAGGAATACCTCTAAGTCCCTGCCTTACTCAACCCTGCCCAGTAGTTAGTACTAAAGACCTGATACAGGATCAGGCCAGTCACACATCCCTCAACCAGTAAGAACCCAGCCTGACATTACTTAGTACTTTGCTAGTATAGTGGGTAGGGTGGAGAGGGGCTAGAGTTAGTCTATGTCCCTAAGACTGTAGTTATGTTCCTTGGTGAGATCCTGGATCACCTATGTCCACAAAATAGCATCCTTCTTCGGTATCCTTGTTCGAGCTCCAGTTTTCCCCAGGACCAGATCCCTAATCCCCAGGCCATTTGTGTGGGACTCCCTCTGCTGGGTAGACCCTACCTTCTGTACCCTAAATTGATGATGAGTCATATTTAAGTGGGGATGCACTTTCCTATGGTCAAGAGTCCATAACCTACCTGACACCAAATATTGCCACAACCTAGAAACTCCAGCCACTATTTCCCCACTTCAGTTCATGTGCCTCCTTATCTGTGGATACTTGTATTAGCCATGCTTCTTGAATAGACAACTTCACCAAAGAAGATAAGCATATGAAAATATGCTCAACATCATTAGTCTTTAGGAAAATACAAAGCAAAACCGTAGTAAGATACTACCATACAACTATTAGAATGACATGTTAAAATAAAATAATTAAACTGACAATTGTATGTGTAGAGAAGATACAGAGCAACTGGAACTCATACACTGCTGATGGGAATGCAAATGTGTGGTTTCATAGTTTCCTATTAAGTTAAACATACACTTAACATACGACCCAGCAATCCCACTCTTAGGTATTTACCCAAGACAGATGAAAACATCTGTCCACACAAAAACCTGTACAGGAATGTTTAGAGCAGCTTTGTTCATTATCACCAAGCCTGGAAACAGCCCAAATGCCCATCAACTGGTGAATGGTACATCCATACAGTGAAATAACTTCTCAGCAATAAAAAGAAGAAAAATACACAACATGATTGAAATTCAAAAGCATTATGCTAAGTGAAAGATGCCAGATCCAAATGGCTACATAGCAAATCTCATTTATATGAAATTGTGGTAAGGTTCTAACTACAGGGATAGAAAACAGATCAGTATTGGGGTGAGGGGGTGCAGTTGGTGGGGAGAGAGTATGTTTACAAAGGGACATGAGAACTTTTTGGAATGATGGGAAATATTCTATATCTTGTTTCTGGTGGTAGTCATATAACTGAATTTGTTGTCAAAGTCAATAGAACAGTACATCAAAAAAGTAAAATTTTATTTTATGTACATTATACCTCAACATGGAGCCTTGGTTGTACAGTGGTTACAGGGCTCGGCTGCTAACCAAATGGTTGGGGTTTGAACCCACCAGCCGCTCCAAGGGAGAAAGAGGTGGCAGTCTGCTTCAGTAAAGATTTACAGCCTTGGGGCAGTTGTACCCTGTCCTATAGGGTTGCTATGAGTCGGAATCAACTCGGTGGCAATGGGTTTGGTTTTGGTTTTTTTTGTACCTCAACAAGTCTGACTTTAAGAAAGTGAAAATAAAAAACAGTGACTGGACATTTAGCTTTATATTTTTCTAGTGCATTGTTGTTGTTAGGTGCCATAGAGTCAGTTCTGACTCATAGCGACCCTATGTAGGACAGAATGAAACACTGCCCAGTCCTGCATCACCCTCACAATCATTGCTATGCCCATCATTGTAGCCACTGTGTCAGTCCATCTCACTGAAAGTCTTCCGCTTTTTCGCTGACCTTCTACCAAGCATGATGCCCTTCTCCAGGAACAGGTCCCTCCTGCTAACATGTACAAAGTACATGAGATGAAGTCTCACCATCCTCCCTTCTAAGGAGTATTCTGGTTGTACTTCTTCCAGGACAGATTTGCTCATTCTTCTGGCAGTCCATGGTATATTCAATATACTTTGCCAACACCATAATTCAAAGGCATCAATTCTTCAGCCTTCTTTATTCGTTATCCAGCTTTCGCATGCATACGAGGCAATTGAAAATACCATGGCTTGGGTCAGGAGCACCTTCATCCTCAAAGTGACATCTTTGCTTTTTAACTCTTTAAAGAGGTCTTCTGCAGCAGATTTGCCCAATGCAATATGTCGTTTGATTTCTTGACTGCTGTTTCCATGGGCATTGATTATGCATTAGATGTGGTATTTTCAGCTTCAAAAAATGAAGCTTGTACTCTGGGGATTGTAGAACATGAAAATCCCTTCATAACAAAGAATATAGACACATAAATAGTTTTCTTATAATGGATATTTTAATGAATACATTTCAGAAAACACATTCTTAATCTATAGAACCTGGAGATTAATTAAACTGAATCATAACCTGTCTATAGTCACAGAAATTTATACTTGTGTAGCTTCTTATTATAAAGAAAAGATGGAAATGTCATAACACACAATCTTGAAGATTTCTCCTCCTGGCTGTCCTGGAGTTTTGTTTTGGTAGTTGGTTTGTGAATGTTGATGAGTAATGTTTGGAGGACTGGGTTGTTTGTGGTGGGAAGAGATAAAGGGAATTGGTAGGTAGTTGCTATTTGATTGATGTCAAGCCAAAAGAAATATAAAGACTTCACAGTAATTTCTCCTCTCACTTAGGTGTATTCTTCTAAGCCTTCACTGTGACCTTGTGTTAAGATCTTTCTCCAGCTTGTCTCACTGGGAAAATAATGAAATCAAACTCTGACTACCACCCATCACTCATTCCTTTCCACCCACTTCTCCCCAACCCCATCCATCATCATTCTGCTTTTTTAATAACTGTAATTAATATAAATTAACTTAATGCTTAGCAAAGACCATGGCTCACAGTAGGCACTAAAATATTTATTGGTTGATCTTTCAATCAACAGTGTTAGGCACTGTGCCAGGCAATAGGGATAAAATAGAAAACGAAACACAATCCCTCAAAAAGCCCATAAGTAGTGGAAATAGCCACACAGACAACAGAGTGGAAAGGACTACATAGAAGGAAGCCCAGGTTGCTTTGGGAATTTTTAAAAGCAATGACACTCCCTAAACAATTGAAGTTATCCCTAGTAGCCTTCAGAACTATCTACAGAGTGGTTACATACACATTTAAATTAAACTTTTTATCATTTCATTGTTTTTTCATCTACCCTGTCAGTAGGGCTTATTACCATCTTAAAAAGTTGGGGAGAACTTCTGGGCAACATGGTGCTATAGTCAGAAGCACCACGCCATCCCTCCGCAGCAAAGATCAGAAAAACTAAGTCAAACAAAGTTACACATCAATCCCAAAACCCTAAGCATCAAATGAAGAGATAAAGAACTCAGCCAAGTACCGAATGGAATAAGAAACTGACAGAGAGCAGAGAGCGAGGAGAGATACATGCAGAGGCCCCCTATCAGCTACCACAGCACAGATCCACCATCTTGGACTCCTATCGGAGATCAGCAAACAGGGGGGTACAAGAAAGCAGCTTCACGGAGCTTCCAGCAGGAGATAGAAGAACCGGCAACCAGTGATATAGGCTTTCCCACCCCCACCCTTCTTCACCCCCACTTAGCCTCCTCTGCTTCCTGCAGCCACAGCCTCTTGGCTGGGAAGCACCAGCTTCACCCTGGTGTCACTTGGATTCCACCCGCCCACACTGGCCAGCTCCCTGAGTGCCTTTTGTTGGCTGCTAGTGTTGCTTTTTTCCACTTCTTTAGATTTCTTCCTTACCTCCAGCCACCTTCCCTTCCTTTCTCTCAAATACCTGGCTCCATGCACCATCTTTGCTTCCTCCTGAAAGGCTGCAAAACATTGCTCGACTGTGAAACTGCTTCCCGGCCCGTGCCACCACACTGGTGGGACCCAAAGGGCTTTTTTGTTTGTTTGTTTCTTTGCTCTGATTTGTTCTGTTTTGATTTGTTTGTTTTCTTTTTCTTTTCTTGGCTTGGGAGCCCCTTCTAGCCAGGCAGTACTGCACAGCTTGGAAGTTACTCCCTTACTCGGTGCAGAAGCACAGGGACATCCCTGGGGGCATTTCTTTTCTCTTTTTTTTTTTTTTTTTTCTTTTTTCTGTTTTTGGTTGTTTTGTTTCTTTGTTTTGTTTTCTTCTCTCTCTTATACCTTTTTGTCTTTCTTCATTTCCAGTCTCTCAACTTATTCATTTTTTTCTTCTACCCTTTTTCTTTTTTTTTTTTATTTTTGTTTTTCCCCATTTCTCAGTCTCTCATCTCTCCACTCAAATAGCAAGCTCCCTTAGCACTCTTCTTTGTTTGTGTGTATGTTTTTGGCTCCTGTTCCTCTCTCCTCTCTCTCATCTTTCCCATACCCATCTTAGTTTCACACATCACAATCTACCCCCTCCTTCCTGCCTACCTGCACTGTGCACTGAACATCACATTCCCAAGCAGCACAGGCACAGCCTACTGGAACCTGCCCTGCACTGATTCCCGGTCCACACTGTCAGCCCTGGTACATGCCACAAACAACCCATCCCAGAAACTCCCCTTCAGCCGGACCTGCCCTGCTATACCATACCTGAGTCACTGACCCTGCCCATTGGAGAAGGAGGTGAAAAGTATCGTGCCCACAGACGAGCAAACAACAAAGAACACACAGCCCACCTGCTCAGACAAAACCAAATAAAACAAAAAAGCAGGACAAAACAGACAAATCTACAATCAATAAACGAGGAAAATAACCACTGAATGCCCCCAAAGACAGCAGACAATACCAAAACATTTACAAAAACAGGACTGGATGGTTCCAGTAGGCATCCAAAATAAAACACCGGATGACCTTCCAGTAGAAGAAAAGGCACTAGACCTAACTGATAGGGAATTCAAATCTCTAATATTCAGAATTATCCAAGAGTTAAAGCAAAAAGCAGACAAAAATGAAGAAAAAAGAGACAAATTCATGGAAAACGCAGACAAATTCCTGGAAACTACAGACAAGAAAATGGAATAATTCAAGAAAATAATACAGGAACAAAATGCTAAAATAAATTCACAACTAGAAATCATACAATAACAACAATTAGAAATCCAAAAGATAAACAACAAGATTTCAGAAATGGACAATGTCATAGAAGGGCTGAGGAGCAGGTTTGAAATGATGGAAGATAGGATCAGTGAAATTGAAGACAAACATTTGGATACAACTCTGTATGAGGAAAAATCAGAAAAAAGAGTGAAGAAAACCTGAGAATTATGTGGGATACAATCAAAAGCAAACATCTGCGAGTGATCGGAGTTCCAGAACAGGGGGAGAAAACAGAAAACATAGAGGATCATTGAAGAATTGCTGACATAAAACTTCCCCAATATCATGAAAGATGAAAAGCTGACCATCCAAAAAGCTCAGTGAACCCCATATAGGATAGACCCCAAAAGAAAATCACCAAGGCATACCATAATCACACTCACTAAAACCAAAGACAAACAAAGAATCCTGAGAGCAGCTAGAGAAAAACAAAAAGTCACATACAGAGGAGAAACAGTAAGACTAAGCTCAGATTACTTGGCAGAAACCATGC
>NW_004443990.1:17012684-17039145 GCF_000243295.1 Trichechus manatus latirostris | reverse complement strand
ACAGCAGTCCAGGGACAAGGACTAGAAGGCAGGAGAGGACAGGAAACCTTGTGATAGGGAACCCATGGTTGAGAAGGGACAGTGTTGACATGTCGTGGGGTTGGTAACCGTTGTCATAGGGCAATGTCTGTACTAACTGTTTAATGAGAAACTATTTGTTCTGCAAAGTTTCATCTAAGGTACAAAAAAAATTATCTATGTGAGATCAAATTGGCAACAGCAACTCAAAAGCTTTGATGGGAAGCCTAGGGGACAGTGAGTTGAAGATAATGGTGATGGAATAATTTGGAAAAGGATAGTGAGAATAGCAGCACAACTGGAAGAATGTAATCAATATCACTGAATCGTACATGTAGAAACTTTTGAAATGGTGTAACTTTGGCTATGTATATTTTCACCAAAAAAAAGTTCCTCCAAGTTCGAGAAGGGTGAGTGTTGACACGTCGTGGGGTAATTAACCAATGTCATAAAACAATATGTGTACTGACTGTTTAATGAGAAACTATTCTGTAAACCTTCATCTAAAGGACAATAAAAAAAATTATTAAAAAAATAAATAAATGAAGATATCTTTGCATCAGAAAAAAAAAAGTTGGGAAAAGGCCAAACTGTCCCATCTTGGTAGGGACACCTTGTCCTACAGTGTTTACTTGTGGAAAATATGTTAGGGAGGGGTAAAATAAATTAATCACAATGGATTTCTACTCTGTCCTTAGGGTAAAGGCCATTTAGACAGTTATAAAATTCAAATGTTCATAAATACTGTTTAGGATTTTTAAAGTATATATCAGAATTTTAAAAATGTAAGCTACTTAGGCGTGATTTAACAAGAGAGGTACAAGATCTCTACACTAAAAACTAGCAAAACATTGCTGATAGCAAATAAAGAAATCTACGTAAATAAAGAGATATACCTTGTTCATGAATTGGATGACTCAATGTAGTTAAGATGTCAATTTTCTCAAAGTTAATCTATAGATTTAACACAATCCCAATAAGTTTTTTAGAGAAATTGACAAGCTGATTCTAAAATTTATATAAAATTGCAAAGGATCTAAAATTGCCAAAACAACCTGGAAAAATAGAACAAAATCAGAAGATTAACTTTACCTGATTCCAAGATTTGTCATAAAGTTACAGTAATCAAGACAATGTAGTATTGGCATCAAGTTAGACAAATATCAACTGAATAGAACAGAGAATTCAGACACAGACCCACATGTATGATGTAAACTGATTTTCAACAAGGTACCAAAGCAACTCAATGGGGCAAGGAAAATCTTTTCAACCCATGGGGGCTACAATAACTGGATATCAACATGGAAAAGAAATCCTAATCTCACATCACACACAAAAATTAATCCAAAGTATATCATAGGCATAAACATAAGATGCAAAACTATAAAACTTATGAAGCAAACATAGAAGAATATCTTCATGGACTATATCAAGAAAAAACAAAAAAACCCGTTGCTGTCGAGTTGATTCCAACCCATAGCGACCCTATAGGACAGAGTAGAACCGCCCTATAGTGTTTCCAAGGCTGTAAATCTTTACTCAAGCAGACTGCCACATCTTTCTCCCTCAGAGGGGCTGGTGGGTTCAAACCACCCACATTTTGGTTGGCAGATGAGCATTTAACCACTGTGCCACCAGGGCTCTCTCATGGCCTGTAGGAGTAGGCAAATATCTCTTATAAATGACATAAAAAATAACACAATTTAAGTAAAAGAATTTTTGACAAAGTAAATGTGGTTGGCAGCTTCTCATACGGCCCTCAAAGATCCCCACCTCCTGGTATTCACTCCCTATGATCTCCTCCTCTTCAGTGTGGGCTGGGCATAGTGACTTGCTTCTAACGAATAGAGTATGACAAAAGTGATGAGATGTCAGTTCTAGGATTGGGTTACCAGTTGCTGACTTCCATCTTGCTTACACTTTCCCTTCCCTTCTCCATTACTCTCTGTGATGAAACAAGCTGCGGTGTTGCACGATGCTCTCTGGAGGGGCCCATGTGGCAAAGAACTCAGGGAGGCCTCCAACCAACAGCTTTTAAAGATCTGAGGCCTAAGTCCAACAACCCAGGAGAAACTGAATCCTGCCAACAATCCCATGAGCAAGCTAGGGAAGTAGATCCTTTCCAATAGAGCTCTGAGATAACTGAAGCCTTGTGAGAGAACCAGAGCAGGGAACCCAGTGTAGCCATGCCAGATTCCTGACCCACAGAAACAGTAAGATAATACGTGTTGTTTTAAGCCAATAAGTTTTGGGGTAATTTGTTATGAAACAATAGATAAAAAACACACTAGAGTTCATCAAAATAAAAAACTTCTGATCATCAAATGACACTGTTAAGCAAATGAATAGTTAAACCACAGGCTGGGAGAAAATATTTGCAAAACGTATACTTGACAAAAGGCTTGCATCCAGAATATGAAAAGAACTCTTATAATAAGAATACAAACAATAACATATTTCAAATATTCTATTCCGTTGTCCACTGAAGCCATAAAAATGCCTCAGAAATGCCAGTATTTTGGTAGTCAAACTACACCTACAAGATTTCCTATTGAATCCAATAGTGAAAAGATAATCATTTCTCAAGCAATGCATTCTTATTTTTTATTATACTTTAGATGAAGGTTTACAGAGCAAATTAGTTTCTCATTAAACAATTAATATGTATATTGTTTTGTGACATTGGTTGTCAACCCCAAGACATGTCAACACTCTCCCGCTCTCAACCTTGGGTTCTCTGTTACCAGCTTTCCTGTCCCCTCCTGCCTTCTCATTCCTGCCCCTGAGCTGGTGTGCCCATTTAGTCTCATTTTGTTTTATAGGCCTGTCTAATCTTTGGCTGAGAGGTAAACCTCAGGAGTGACTTCAGTACTGAGTTAAAAGTGTGTCCAGGGGCCATACGTCAGGGTTTCTCCAGTCTCTGTCAGACCAGTAAGTCTGGGTTGTGTTTTTTTTGTTGTTGTTAGAATTCTGTTTTACATTTGTCTCCACTCTGTCTGGGACTCTCTATTGTGATCCCTGTCAGAGCAGTCAGTGGTGGTAGCCGGGTACCATCTAGTTATATTGGGCTGTCTGGTGGAGGCTGTGGTAGCTGCGGTCCATTAGTCCTTTGGACTAATCTTTCCCTTGTGTCTTTGGTTTTCTTCATTCTCCCTTGCTCCAGACGTGGTGAGAGCAGAGGAGTACCTTAGATGGCCACTCACAAGCTTTTAAGAGCCCAGACGCCACTCACCAAAGTAGGATGTAGAACATCTTCTTTATAAACTATGTTATGCCAATTGAACTAGATGTCCCCCAGGACCATGGTCCCCAGCCCTCAGACCAGTAATTCAGTCCCTCAAGGAGTTTGGATGTGTCTATGAAGCTTCCACGACCTTGACTTGGTGAAGTTGTGCTGACTTTCCTAGAATTGTGTGCTGTCTTACCCTTCACCAAAGTTACCACTTATCTATTGTCTAGTTAGTGTCAAATGATGCATTCTGCTCGGAATTCAGAAAAGGTGATGACCATGTTACACAGCCCTCCAGTCAGCATCCGAGTCCTGACTCCTCCTTATCATAGCAGTCCTTCTACCCAGTGTTCAGCATAATAGACAAAATAACCAATATTGATGTTGTCAATAGCAACAAACCATGACCAATTACCTACGTTCATTAGTAGTATTAGTGAGTTCTCTGCAGCAATTTGGCTAATGAATTATTGTTATACTATTATTTACAAATGTCAATTTCATAGTGGCATGACACGAAGCTGTGTGATCATTTTTCAGTACACTGGCATTATTGTTAATGAAGTTTGGCCAAGAGTCATCCAGCCAATGAAAACATAAACCACCATAGTAATCTAAACAAATTTTTAGATCAATTGCCAAACTATTCACTTTAATAAACAATTGTGTATCGGACCAACAAACAGAACAAAACAAAAACAAAAAAACCCTTTGCTGTCGAGTCTATTCTGATTCATAACAACCCTATAGGACATAGTACAACTGCCCCATAGGGTTTCCAAGGCTGTAATCTTTAGGGGAGCAGACTGCCACATCTTTCTCCCATGGAGCAACTGGTGGGCTCAAAGCACCAACATTTGCATTAGCAGCCTTAACCACTGCGCAACAAGGGTGTTTTCATTTAAGGACAGTGGACACAAATCCATACTTCAAATAAGCTTCTGGATAACCTCAAATTTTATCAACTGATTTCCTGTGAAATATAATACAATCATACTGATGATTGTATTGTAGTTTACTTAATAATGTGGGTGACAAAAAACTCTTATTGGAAGTGGAAGGGTCAGCTCTCTCGTGTTTTGTTGTTCACTCCTGCTTGCTGTTTCTTTGCAGTTGTCTATTCTGGAGGGTTCATGTCATTAAAACCAGCATATACAATCTGGAAATACACTTGACTAGACAAACATAAACTTCGATATCTCAATATACTAAAAGAAAATAAGTGAAGATGTCAGCATCCACTTCTCCACATGGTGGGCTACCCCGTCTTTTCTCAGAGTACCTCTCAAGTTGATTGAGACAAGTGACTGAAATACAGATGAAGTCAGGGTGCCAGTGTCATTCCTATGTTAAGTGCTGAAAGATCTTTATTTCTTATTTTCTAACAGAAAAATTTTAAGTAGAAATTCTAATTCTTCTTCCTACAACGCAATGGGTGGCCTTGCACCTCCTAAGGGTGCAACACCCTACTTGGACGTCAGTGCTTTATAGTACCCAGCTCTTCTCCTACCAATATTAGGTCAGTGGTTCTCAACCTTATTAGACCTAATGCTCTATTTTTTAAAGCAAATATTTTTATTCACTCCCTTTACTATCCAGAAATGAAATTCATAGATAATATAACCTTTCTACGCACAGTTCTCGACACACATCATATATACATATATTTCATGTACGTGTATATGTACATACATGTGTGTACACATATATTTATATTTATAACCGTAAATGTAAAAAGAAAAGCAGAAGGGAAGTTACTTACGACAGAATTATTTACATTTCAGTGTGGAAATGTTCAACCACACGACCATACAAGAAAACATAAGGAAGTAGTCGAATGACTGCGCCTCTGTGCGGAATCAATGTGAATGCAACAGCTGCAGATGAATGCTAACGAAATATGAGCTTATTGTTGACTAAATGCAACAAGCAGCCATGCTGTTAGTGATGAGGTTTTTCAAACACCTCTTGATAAAGTTCAGGACAAAATGAAGCACAACTTTATTTACACAGTTGCACTCCTGGAAAATTCAATTAAAACCATACAAAAATTACCAGAATTAGTTTCCAGAGTCAGATAATTATAAACAGGATTTTCACCTTTATGAATATTTCACAGGAGATTCAAAAGTCATGTGGAACACAAGACAATTCATTGTTGTGCAGGGAACCATGCATTTCCCTGCTTCCCCCACATGCCAGTAATATCTCCTATCACCGTGATGATCAAGGCGCACACGCACACATACACCTCAAAATGCACCCTAGGGGGCAGTACTCCTTCAGCTGAGATTGAGAACTAGGTTTTCATTCCTTGTGTATCGGTAGTTCCCGTAGTAAAAACCTCGTCAGCAAGCATTCCCCAAAAACCCTTTGGGCAATCCTTTTGTAAACTGGATTGTAATCCTGGTGAGAAAGGGACCATGTCTGCCTTACTCTTCTTTGTATCCCCAACCTCTATCACAGTTCCCAGAATACAAATAGCTAAGGCTCAATGATACATTGGTTAAACAAATGACCAAGAAAGTGAGCAACCTAGAAGTGAATGAATGACCTACAAGACCTCCAGGTCAAATCCAGAGACTCCAGGGTTAAAAGAATGAGAAAAGGAAAGAGCACTCGAACCGTCCAGTGTTTCCCTTGTGCCAGGCACTCGGCTAGCTCTCCATCTTCATTCTTTCCTTCCTGGTAAATATCAACACTCTGTTACAGGCTCTCCCCGACCTTTGGGAAGAGTGCTCTCACCTAGTAACAGCCACTCACCCTTCAGTACGTGCACCCTATAACCGCAACTCACTCTACATCAGGTGATTGTAGGGGTGTAGGACACTGGATTGTGACCAGTGAGGGCACTTCTAAGTGCAAATCTGGATAGTGCCACTCAAATGTCTTTTGATTCATTCACTGAGACTACTTGTTCTCTTGTTTCTCAGGGACTAAGAAAGAAGGTAAGGACTGAATTTGGCAACGCCCTACAGTAGATCAATAATGACTGTAAACACGGTTACAAAGAGAACCCTCCACCATGATTATTGTTTTTAGGTGCCACTGAGCAGTTGCGACTCATGTAACCCCATGTGACAGAGTAAAACTGCCCCACTGGGTTTTCTAGGCTGTAATCTTGATGGGAGCAGATGGACAGGTCTTTCTCCTGGAGAGCCTCTGGGCGGGCTCGAACTGCCCACCTTTCTGTGAGCAGCCAAGCATCATGCCACCAGGGCTCCCTTCACCACGACCAGAGCAGAGGAAAGGTGCAGAGGTGTAGCTGTGTCGGAGAGAGGACGCAGCTGCTGAACCACATCTAGGCCTTGGTGCACAGTTGAGCACCACCAGGCAAACCTTTTAAGAACAATTGTTGGGAGGAGGCGAGGGATTTGAAATCCCTGAGACTTTAATTGAGCGGATCTCATCTTAACTTGATTACATCTGCAAAGATCCTATTTCAAAATAAGGTCACGTTCATAGGTACCAGGGTTAGGATTTCAACACATTTTTCTGCAGCACACAATTCAACCCATAATAGCTTCCCATTGTGCTTAGGATCAAATTTCAAAATCCCTAACCTGGCCTAATAAGGCTCTTCCTGGGCAGCCCCCGCCATCTTCTTTCCCTGCATCCTCGACGCTAGCAAACAGTGGTCTTCTTCCAGTCCTTGACGGCACCACTGTCTTCCCTCCTTAGGCTACGTACATTCCCTCTCCAGCAAACTCCCCGCCCCTCCAAACGCCCCTCTGCCCCTTTGCCTGACAATCACTTTCTCATCTTTCAGGGATTGCTTAACGTCACTTCCTCAGAAAGATTTCACTCAGTCTAAATTAGGTTCCTCCCATAATAGCTCCATGTTCCATCCTTCCTAATATTTAACACACTTTAGAATTTTATAGTTATTTGCTTAAGGCCTGCCTCTTCCACTCAAAACAGGTCTGATAAAAGATGGGAAGGTATCTTCTTCCCCTCTGTATCCCCAGCTACCAGCCCTAGGTGCTCATTAAGTATTTCTTGAATGAACAATAACGAATGAATGATACCTATAGTTATTGCATAACTACAACCAAAAGTTTTATTGTGCTATTAATTAGAGATTCCAAAATGAATTTCTGAAGAAATATATTTGTTATTTATTAAAGAGGGATTTTTGCATTGTTTGAGTTTTACTTTTCTACCTGATTTTAAGATGGTTAAATATACCGAAAGGAACATTGCACTGAGTCAGAAGACGCATTCTGAACCTGACTCACCCCGTTTTGTGCTCTATATCTTCGATTTCCTCATCTTTAAAACAGGCAAAGGAAACCTCTCTCTTTCTGATCCTCAGACTCCTTATAAGGCTCAGATAAATCAATTGCCTTCGGAGTCAATTCAGACTCATGGCGCCCTCAAGTGTGTCAGAGTAGAACTGGGCTCCAGAGGGTTTTCAATGGCTGTTTTTTTGTAAGTTAGATCGCCAGATCTTTCTTCAGAGGAGCTTCTGGGTCAACTCAACCTCCAACCTTTCGATTAGCAGCTGAGCACATTAATCATTTGCACCACCTTCTACCTTGGAAGCTGTAAAACAAAAACTGGGATTCCAATTCATGGCGACCCAGCTGTTACAGAGCAGAACTTTTGCATAGGGTTTTCTTGGCTGTGATCTTTACAGAAGCAGTTCTTTCTTCCCAGGAGCTGGTGGGTGGGTTTGAACCGCCAACCTTTAGGTTAGCATCTGATTATAAATCACTTGCGGGATCCAGGCCCCTTGGAAGTGCAGCATATAAATGTAGCAAGCTTGTCCTCATGCTCACCTTGATTTGGAACTTCAGAAAATGTTGGGGTTGCTTCTATGCAGGGGTTTAATAGCTTCCAGCTGAGGGCGGATGTCAGCCTGAAGTGGAGGACCAGCCCCAAGTATGGGAGCAGAAACAGTCATTTGAAAGCAAATGCTCCCACCTGGTGGAAATGGAAGGTCAGGGGCAAGTGTGGTTAGCAACATGTGATCCTGAGGGGTGACAACAGGTACTGGCTGAAAAGAGAATCGCCTTTTTTAAACGTACGTTTTTTAAACAAGTAACTTGTTTATGTTGTAAAATGTTCTCTTGGAAATACTATATTTGCATATACAGGATATAGGCAAGTACACCAATTACCTATTTGTCTAATTACAGTTAATCAGGCTCTGAAGAGATTTTTAATTCTTTATTTTAATATTCTAATTTTTAATATTTAAATATTCCAGATAAAATAATTCCACAACGCACACAGCATGTTAAGACTACTGACGGGACTATGTAGATATTTGTTTCAGCCGGTGTCATTCAGAGTCGTTATTTATACATAAAGCATACTCGTGGTACCAGAATCTCAAGGCCATCTTGAACATGCCTGTTTACTCTGAGAAAATTGCTTAACGTTTCTGGGTCTCAGTTACCTCATCTGCCAAATAAAGGGACTGAATTGGTGACATCTAAAAAGGTCCTGCAAATTTGCCGAGATAATGCA
Organism: Trichechus manatus latirostris; assembly: GCF_000243295.1. NCBI lineage: Eukaryota > Metazoa > Chordata > Mammalia > Sirenia > Trichechidae > Trichechus > Trichechus manatus. The sequence goes on along the minus strand of NW_004443990.1, from coordinate 17,030,423 downwards.
TTTAATTGTTATCCAATGACGGCCATGTTACCAATTAGCCAGGCTTCAGGCTGCTCCCACCAATGCAGTTCTAGAAGATACTCCTTAACTGTGCTGGTGGCAAAACAACTTTATGTCTGTTTTCCCTGCGGGACCTAAAACCGAGTCCCTTCTGTCCCTCCTTTTTCCTGTCCTCTCTAGCTTCTTCACCCCCACCCTTCTTGGCTACCACCTCAAAGGGATGCTTCTCAGGTCACTTTCCTTGGCCACTTCTCCTTTTCTTTCAGCTCGGCCTCCCCCCACATACACCTCCTGTTTATAACACCAACAGTAACAATGGCTGCCATTTACTGCATGTTTTCCCTTTGCAGGCACTGTTCTGGTCAACTGTTTTTCCCAATTCCATGTACTTTTTCTAAACGTTCACACTGCCTAGGTTTCAGCTTCATCTAGAACACTCCACCAGCACCTCAAACCCAGTTAGTCCAAAACTGAACTCAGAACCTGCCCATAGACATTCTTCCACCTGTATTCCCTATTTCAGCTAATCAATCTTACCAGGGTTCTTCCAGTGTCTGAAATCAATTAGCTAAGTTGTTGTTGTTGTTAGGTGCTGTCGAGTTGGTTCCTGACTCATAGCGACCCTATGTACAGCAGAACGAAACACTGCCTGGTCCTGTGCCATCCTCACAATTGTTGCTATGCTTGGGCCATTGTTACAGACACTGTGTCAATCCATCTCATTGAAGGTCTTCCTCTTTTTCACTGACCCTCTACTTTACCAAGCACAATGTCCTTCTCCAGGGACTGGTCCCTCCTGATAACATGTCCAAAGTACGTGAGATGAAGTCTCGCTGTCCTTGCTTCTAACGAGCATTCTGGCTATACTTCTTCCAAGACAGATTTGTTGGTTCTTCTGGCAGTCCATGGTATAGTCAATATTCTTTGCCAACTCCATAATTCAAAGGCATCAATTCTTCGGTCTTCCTTATTCATTGTTCAGCTTTCGCATACATATGAGGCGACTGAAAATACCATGGCTTGGGTCAGGCGCACCTTAATCCTCAAAGTGACATTTTAGCTTTTTAACCCTTTAAAGAGGTCTTTTGCAGCAGATTTGCCCAATATAATACATCATTTGATTCTTGACTGCTGCGTTGGTTGTGGATCTAAGTAAAATGAAACCCTTGACAATGTCAGTATTTTCTCCATTTGTCACGATGTTGTTCATTGGTCCAGTTGTGAGGATTTTTGTTTTCTTCATGTTGAAGTGTAATCCATACTGAAGGCTGTGGTCTTTGATCTTCATCAGTAAGTACTTCAAGTCCTCTTTGCTTTCAGCAAGCAAGGTTGTGACATCTGCATATCACAGGTTGTTAATGAGTCTTCCTCCAATCCTGATGCCACGTTTTTCTTCATGTAGTCCAGTTTCTCAGATTATCTGCTCAGCATACAGATTGAATAAGTATGGTGAAATGATACAACCCTGGCACACACCTTTCCTGATTTTAAACCCCACAGTATCCCCTTGTTCTGTTTGAATGACTGCCTCTTGGTCTATGTACGAGTTCCCCATGAGCACGATTAAGTGTTCTGGAATTTCCATTCTTCACAATGTTATCCACAATTCGTTATGATTCACACAAAACACAATTACCTAAAAGTCATCCCCAAATCTGTCAACTTCAAGTCCTATCAACTCCATCCAAGTCCTGGCAATCAAGTCCTGTCAACTCTATCCCCACTGCCTCTATTCTTTCCACCTGGACCATTGAGCAAACGTTATAATTGGCCTTCTAGTTTCATTTTAACTTGATCGTGTTGCCATCTACTTTTTACTGAGTATGCATTCCAAACTCTTAGGCTAGCCCAGAAGACTAACCATGATCCAGCCCCTTTCTGGACCTGACCATAAATTTCTTAAAGACAGTAACCATATCTCTTTCATCTCTGCATTTAGCACCATGTCTTCATTTTTGCATTTAGCGTAGAACACCAGACACAGTAGCCGTATATGTTAAATAAAGGAATGAATCCAACACTTCTGTCATCATTCAAAGTAGTAGAGAGGACACTATAACCAGGGTAAGAACAAGGAAGTTACTAGGATCATGTTTTTCGGTGCCATTGAGTCGATTCTGACTCACAGCAACCATATGTATAACAGAATGAAACATTGCCCGGTCCTGTGCCATCCTCACAATCGTTATGCTTGAGCCCATTGTTACAGCCACTGTGTCAATCAATCTCGTTGAGGGTCTTCCTCTTTTTCACTGACCCTCTACTTTACCAAGCATGCTGCCCTTCTCCAGGGACTGATTCCTCCTGATAACCCATCCAAAGTATATAAGACAAAGTCTCGCCATCCTTGCTTCTGAGGAGCATTCTGGTTGCACTTCTTCCAAGACAGATTTGTTCATTCTTTTGGCAATCCAAGGTATATTACTACTCTTCATCAACACAATTCAAAGGTGTCAGTTCTTCTTCAGTCTCCCTTATTTATTCATCCTCCAGCTTTCGCATGCATATGAGGCAATTAAAAACACCATGGATTGGGTCAGGCACACCTTAGTCTTCAAAGTGACATCTTTGCTTTTTAACACTTTAAAGAGGTTTTTTGCAGCAGATTTGCTCAATGCAATGCGTCTTGATTTTTTGACTGCTTCTTCCATGGGTGTTGATTGTGGATCCAACTAAAATGAAATCCTTGACAACATTAATCTTTTCTCTGTTTATCATGATGATGCTTAATGGTCCAGTTGTGAGGATTTTTGTTTTCTTCATGTTGAGGTGTAATCCGTACTGAAGGCTGTGGTCTTTGATCTTCATCAGTAAGTGCTTCAAGTCCTCTTCACCTTCAGCAAGCAAAGTTGTGTCATCTGCATAACGAAGGTTTTTAATGAGTCTTCCAACCCTGTTGTCACGTTCTTCTTCATATAGTCCAGCTTCTCAGCTTATTTGCTCAGCACACAGATTGAATAGGTATAGTGAAAGGAAACAACCCTGATACACACCTTTCCTGACTTTAAACCACGCAGTATCCCCTCGTTGTGTTCAAACGACTGCCTCTTGATCTATGTACAGGTTCCTCATGAGCACAGTTAAGTGTTCTGGAATTCCCATTCTTGGCAATGTTATCTATAATTTGTCATGATCCACACCATCAATCACCAGGATCATAGTTTTTAAAACAATACATTTTTCGCTCTAGTGATATAAAGTATCTGTTCTGTAGTTTCTGTCATTAATTTATCTCTGTGGTAATTGAGACCCTACTATAGGTGATGGTACCCTATCACAATCATACTTAACTTTTAAAACTTTATAATACCTTGTACCAGAGAATTATGGTATATTCCTAGGGTCTAGATAAAAGTAAAGATTACTCACTCAAAATTAGACGTTAAAATAATGACCTTAATATAGAACTAACCCTATTATACTTAAGATAACAAATATCCTGAAGCAATACCCGGGGATGTTAGACATTAATTATATAAAAAAAAAAAATCACCCAATTATACATAATTTCATGCTAATCTGAATGATGCCATTTCTCTTTTGGCAGTATCAAATAGAAACACCCCAATAGTTGTGTATAAAAGCCCAAAGAAACCATCAGCGCACAATATTCTGTCCTCCTTTACGTTACAGCTACCCACAGACAAGGCGAACATTTCTCATAAGACCATGTCTCTCCGATTTTCTAGCAGATCCAGGCATATTTGCTTACGATCTGGAACTGGACCTGTCAGACCACCCAGTGGAGTGCAGGCTTTGCAGGCAGCAATGCATGTGGGAGCTCTGCTGCTGGAAGTGGTTTCTCCTGTGCCTTGGGAGGGGGCTTGGGCAGTGCTCCTGGTGGGAGTCATGCTGGTGGTGCCCTTGGAAATGCTGCTCGTGTTGGCTTTGCTGGAAATCAAGGGGGACTCCTCTCTGGGCATGAAAAAGTGACCATGCAGAATCTTAACGACCGCCTGGCATCCTACCTGAATAATGTGCAAGCTCTAGAGGAGGCAAATGCTGAACTAGAGAGAAAAATCAAGGGTTGGTATGAAAAATATGGTCCTGGATCTTGCCGCCGACTTGATCATGACTGTAGCAGATACCTCCTAACCATTGAGGATCTTAAGAATAAGGTGAGAAATCACAAATTTGGAACAATTCAAAATATTAAAAACTAAGAATTACCTAGCCAAAGGCATAGAACTACAACTGGAAATGGTTCATAACTGTTACTTGTCATTTCTATTGAATTGTATTTATTATTTCTTTTGATAAATAGTTCTTCCTATTATTTAAAAATAAGCATTTTGATTTATAAATTTCAATGTAGTTAAAATTTTACTGGCTTAACTGCCCACAAAAAATGTAGAAGTTTGAGTCCACCCTGAGGCACCTCAGAAGAAAGACTTGGCAATCTTTTTTCCAAAAAATCAGCCATTGAAAACCCTACGGAGCACAGTTCTACCCTGACACACGTGGGGTCACCATGAGTCAGAACTGACTTGATGGCAACTGGTAGTATCGTTCCATTTTAAATGTTTATTTCGGAGTATATTCATCGGTAAGAAAGTATTACATTCTAAGAGTTACACGAACAATGTGAGAAGAAATAAAAACCATATCTGTAATTTTTTTAATTACATTTTAAACATCTTGATTGTTACTTGAGGAAGTAAATTTTTTTATCCAAAAGGTTGGTTGTGCGACACTTTTTCTTTCCTAAAATAATAATTGAGAAGAGCAAACTTATTTGTTGTGTTCTCCCTTTTGATTTCTTCTAGATTATCTCTTCCTCTACGGCTAATGCTAATGTCGTCCTGCAGATCGATAACGCCAGAGTGGCTGCTGCTGATTTCCGGCTAAAGTAGGTGGTTGAAAACAGTTGAGCTCTGGAAAAAGTATCCTACCTATTTAATTTGTTAAATAAAATTTCAGTTGTATCTCAAGCAGAATAAACTATAACTTAAAAGATAAAAGGAACAAGGGATGTGTGTTATTATCATCAAGTATACTAAAATTTTCTACATATTTATTACATTCTTGGGCCACAATATCACTGACTTTCTATGCCTGTCTAGAACAATGCCAAGCACAAAGTAGATGCCCAGTAAATATTCGTTGACTAAGTAAAAATGTTGGAGCCCTAGTGGCCTAGTGGTTAAGAGTTTGGCTGCTAACCAAAAGGTCAGCAGTTCAAATCTACCAGCCACTCCTTGGAAACCCTATGGGGCAGTTCTACCCTGTCCTACAGGGTCGCTATGAGTCGAAACCCACTCGACGGCACCTAACAACAACAAGTAAAAAGTTAATTAAAATAAAATCCTCAAATGGTATGTTTTTATTTAGTTGGGATACGCTATTAGAATGTGTGCGACTGAATAACGGCTGGTTATCCTGCACAGAATTGGGCGGGGGTGGAGAACCTTTCTTTGTACATTTTTATTATATTTAGGCCCTAATTCAGTTTCTGACTTTCAGTTCAAAGCAATTGAGATTTTATTTTTCAATTCCTTGAGGTAGTCTAACTCATGCTAAAATTCATTTCATGCCCTGCAAGGTATGAGAACGAGCTCACCCTTCACCAAAGTGTCGATGCCAACATCAATGGGCTCCGGCGAGGCCTGGATGAGCCGACGCTCTGCAGGACCAACCAGGAGCTGCAGTATGAATCCCTGAGTGAGGAGATGACGTATCTCAAGAAGAACCATGAGGAGGTAGGAGAAGCTTTACTTCTAGTCAGATAATAATCCTGTACATCTTAAGTGCTTTTGTTTTTATTACAAAAGTAATTTACGCTATTGTAATAATTCAAACAATGCCAGGGCACATAAAGAATTCCATTTTCTCTCACTCTGCTTCTCTAATCCTATCCCCCAAGTAATAAATACTTACAATTTGATCTGTATCTTTCCATTTTTTTAGACTGATGTAATAATCCATCCATTCTAAAATAATACATTATTTTTGCATTCATACAACTGTAAACCCGTTGCCGTCGAGTCAATTCCAACTCATAGCAACCCTATAGTACAGAGTAGAACTGCCCCATAGGGTTTCCAAGGAGTGGCTGGTAGATTCGAACTACTGATCTTTTGGTTAGCAGCTGTAACTCTTAACCACTGTACCACCAGGGCCCCTTCATACAACCATCTTTCTTTAAACCAGATTATTTCATTCGTAGGGCCATCCTGGGGGTCAACCTTTTCACAAAAGACCTCTCTAACAAGGAAAAGATGTCGATGTACCTTCCACTTAAATCCCTGGGTTTGTTTTAGTGTTTAACTTTGCACAATAATAACCTGATTGCTTGATACTTAATACCAGGCAGATTCACCACCTGCCCCTCAGAAAAGTGATTATCCCAAAAGTAACTCTAAAAAGCCTCCAAAACAATGGATGAGAAACTAAAAACACAAACACACACACTATGGTGTTTATCACAATTTTATATATATATATATAGAGAGAGAGAGAGGGAGAGAGCGCGAGAGAGAGACAGCAAGAGAGAGAGAGAGGGCAAGAGAGAGAGAGAGAGAGAGCGAGAGAGAGAGAGAGAGAGAGAGAGAGACAGAGAGCGCGAGCGCGCTGGTGGCACAGTGGTGAAGACCTACAGCTGCTAACCAAAAAGATCAGTAATTCAAATCCACCAGCCGCTCCTTGGAAACCCTATGGGGCAGTTCTACTCTGCCCTGTAGGGTCGCTATAAGGTGGAATCAATGTGACAGCAACAGGTTTGGGTTTTGGTTACACACACACACACACGCACACATGTGCGCACACACAGGCACACGCACACGCACGCACACACATGCACGCACACATGCAGGCACACACGCAGGCATGCACTGTGACAGGAAGTGCCCCATCATTGGTTGGAGATGACTAGAACATCAAGTCTCCTTGCTCCAAATGAGAAAATGATGGGAGAGGGAAAGAGAAAGAATATTTAAAAGAAAAAAATTAAATACAAGAGAAACAAGGAGAAGGAAGAGAGTCATAGAGCAGAGCTCTAGAAGAGCCGGACCACCAGAGAGTGGAAGCAAGAAAGTGAGAAGCAGAGCCAGGAATTGTAGAAAGGGTAGTGTCAAGAAAAGAAATGGACACCTGGGAAGGAAGAGAAGAAATAGCAACCACAGCACGTCAGCAAGTTGGGGGCATCAGGGTAGCACTAGGATCACACAACAGGATTCACTGTCCCCTTAAAAGACATACCAGTAGAAAGAGGCTACCTTTGAATGCACCGAGGGTAGAGGAAAAGAGTCATTCACATCTCAACATCCCCTGAGAGTATTACATTTTCCACACTCACCGGTGACCAGTGTCCTTACTGATAACTTCAAGTAGTTGATCTTCTAACTTTTATAGCAATACGAATTTTTCTTCAAATTAATCTTACACAAAACTCCAAAACATGGAAATACATTAATCAGTGGTTTCCTCAGGCAATGTAAATCTTCTACTTTCGGTGGACACTGGAAAGCCACTGATCTAGGGTCACAAAAATGGTTTAAGAAAGTAGAGGTACCATGGTAAAAATACATCAGAAACAGTTCAAACGAAAAGGTTAGCTACCGAAAGAACTTAAGTTCAGGTCACTGGTCTGCTTATTTGCCCAGAAATCCATTCTCAGACTAGGTCAGACAGCTTAATGATTTGACCTACGACATATCCTAAAACAGAGAGGTCATAGAGTGTAATTACCAAGAAAAGATGCCCTATAGCTGGAGCGCCCTTGTTCAAACCCTGGCCCTTCCCAATACTAAGTCATTTAGGCCAGTTACTTTATCTCTGTGTGCCTCCATTTCGTAATCTGTAAAATAAATATAATAGTATCTACTTCATGGAGATGTTAAAAGTCTTAAATGAGTTAGTGCATGTAGAGTACGTGTTAGCTGTTGTCTCTAAAATAAAAGCTCCCAGAAGGCTGTATTCCCATCAGCAAGAACTCTACCTGACATGCAGTCAAAAATTGTGTGTTTAGTAACTCTCTGGTCTTTGTATCTCATCCTTATTGAAAAGAATAGAGAACTTCTCTTGGGATGCTGTGACTCCTTATTGTTGTGGTTGTTTTAATTAACAAAGTTGTAACTAAATAGATGATTGGCATGAATATAGATAGAATAAGTCAATCAAAAATTTGTGTGCCATGAGTTGTACACTTGAATGTAAGCCACAAATTTGAGACATAAAGTAACATTTTCGAAAACTCTTCTCAGACTGCATGTGGACATAAAATGCCCTCAAAGACATACTCATGCTCCCCTTTCAGGAAATGAAGGTTATGCAGTGCGCCGCTGGAGGCAACGTGAACGTGGAGATGAACGCGGCCCCAGTGGACCTCATGGTCCTGCTGAACAACATGAGAGCTGAGTATGAAGACCTTGCAGAACAGAACCGCAGGGATGCCGAGGCCTGGTTCAACGAAAAGGTGAAACCAGCCCAGACAGCCCTGCTCATGCCCCTATGGTGGGGACAGATGTCAATTAACCTGTGTATGCCTGGCCTTCCAGAGTGCCACTCTGCAGCAGCGGATCTCGGATGATGCTGACGCAGCCACCTCTGCCAGGAATGAGCTGACAGAAATGAAGCGCAGGCTGCAGACCCTAGAGATCGAGCTGCAGTCGCTCTTGGCAACGGTAGGCAACAGTGTAGCTTGGCTTGAATTTTGTCATTCAAAAAGCCTAAGAGGAAACCCTTCCCCTCCTCCTTTACCTACAAATACTTAACAGCACAGAAGAGAGAAGGAAAGACAGATTCAGAGATGCTCAGTTTCAGAAGGTAGAGGTACCATGGTAAAAATCCATCGAAAACAGTTCAAATGAAAAGGTTAACTACCTCAAGAACTTAAGCTCAGGTCACTGGTCTGCTTATTTGCCCAGAAATCCATTCTCTGACTAGGTCAGACAGCTTAATGATTTGACCCAGGACATAGCCTAAAACAGAGAGGTCATAGAGTGTAATTTACTAAGAGAAGATGCTCTATAGCTGGAATGCCCTCATTCAAAAAGAAACAGAGAAACAGAGCATTTTCTTCCTCCCAGAGATCACTGAGGCGTCCCCGGTGGTGCGAACGCAGTTGGCTGCTACCCGGAAGGTTGGTGATTCAAGTCCACCCAGTGGTACCTTGGAAGAAAGGCCTGGTGATCTACTTAAGAAAAATCAGCCGTTGAAAACCCTATGGAGCACACTTCTACTCTGACCTACAAGAGGTCACCATGACTTGGAATTGACTTGACGGCAACTGGGTAACTGGAGATCACTGAGGATGTCCTTCCTGGCCAGCACCCAGTCGCTTGGTGCTCATTTCATGAAAATAACCAACGCTTCACGTAATTCCTTCTTTAGAGTGGTTCCTCCCAGCCCTGCCAAGCAAGCAGCAGCAGAATTGCATCACCTGAAAATTAAGTGGCAGGCCTACTGCCATGTGGCCACACAGGATAGAGCCAAGGCTCGAACCAGCATCTCCTAATATTTATGAGGACGTATTAAAAGCTATATTGTACTTTCCATCAGACAGCAAAAAAGAGGGTACACATCTCAATCGCAAAAGAGCAGTGTCAGCCTCTTCATCCCGACAGTGTCTGGGGAGAGGTCCAATCCCCACACACTCCATAGAACCTGGCATTCGCAGGCATTCAGATTACTTCAAAGGTTACCATGGAGACAATCCAAGACTAAAATCAGCCTTCCCTTCTGGGGGGTGAGCCGACAGAACCCAGAAAGATTGATTTTGAGGATTATGGCACACAGGTGGCTGAAGTGTGCTCCGTCCTCACAAGAGGTTTCACACTCCCTGAGGAAGCCAGGTTGTAACACAAAGAGAAGAGCGGCTGTTATAGAAATGAATGCAGTAAGACCAGGAGGAAAAGATGACTCAGAACAATCGGAAGATTATTCTTACTTAGCCACCATAAAAAGGTGTAGTGCTTTCTTACTTACTGAACAATATTTAGATTGGAGACTTGTTTTTACCATTGAATGACTCCAACTTAATCTTCTCATCTTTATCTTTACTGCCAGGTGGTACTCGAGGCCCTCCTTGCCACTTCGGGCTCCAGGAACCCTCTTCTTTCCCCCATCCCCTCCTTTCCTGCAACTAAAATCCTAAGGACCCTGTCCCTGCTGCTATAGCCTGAGTATGAATCCTCCTTCTCGCTTCTTAGCTAGGTTGGAGGAAATAAATTCCTGAGATCCCAAATCAGAATTTTAAGCATTTTCACATGGCAACCCCATGTGTGTCAGAGTAGAACTGTGCTCCATGGAATTTCAATGGCTGATTTTTCAGAAGTAGTTCACCAGGCCTTTCTTCTGAGGTACCTCTGGATGGACACAAACTCCCAACCTTTCAGTTAGCAGCCAAGTCTGTTAACCATTTGCACCAACCAGGATTCCACAAGAATATTGGCAACCATAAAAAGGAATGTCATATGAGAATATATCATCAGGGAAATTACAGTTCCCAACTGCCAAGCAGGTACCACATGGGTATGCTGCCTTGGGCCTCTCTTACACTTGTTGCCTCACCTTCCCCGTGGTCATCTTGTTTGCCTTCTACGTCTATACCCTGGAGAGCCAGCAGCACCCAGTACCACCCACGTAATGTCGAAGTTGGTGGTTCTCGGCCCATTAGACCCAATGTCTGCCCTTTATGATGAATATTATATAATTCCCCCTTTACAATCCTAAAGGAGCCCTAGTGGTGCAGTGGTTAAAGCACTTGACTGCTAACCAAGAGGTGAGCAGTTTGAACCCGCCAGCCACTCTGTGGGAAAAAGATGTGGCAGTCTGCTTCCATAAAGATTGCAGCCTTGGAAACACTATGGGGCAGTTCTACTCTGTCCTATAGGCTTGCTGTGAGTCGAAATCCGTTTCAAAATGGGTTTTTGGTTTACAATCCTAGAATGAAATCAATAGTAATATAAATTAGTAATACCCAAAATTTAAAAAAAAAAAAAAACCAGTATAATGCCCTAACTGCAATAAAAAGAAAGAATACAAGGGAAGCATTTTAAAATAAAACGTACATAATGTGTAAGTACTTGGACCCAACTACTCTAGAACATGTAATGAAACAGAAGCTTTCACCTTCTCTTAATAAATAAATTTGATTTTAAACTGTGTAAGATCAGGAGTCACTCCACACAAGAAGTAAAGGAAAATGAAAGAGTCGAAGTGTGGGTGGACACTAAGATAATAACTAATATCAAGAGAAGTAATAACTGCCAGACATATTTATATATGATAAAAGAAAGAGGAAAATTACCTCAGCTGAAGTCAGGATAACGTGCCAAGACAAATTACAGGCTATGGAAGTAGAAATGAGAAGTATAATACTCCTAAGAGTGGTGTCGAGATAATGACCTGTACTGTCTTATGAGATGGTGAATGACAAAGCATCACAGAAAATATACCTCTCGTCTTGAAATCCCACCTGTGTTAAGGCATTCATTGAATCTCAAGTGCTTAAGTAAAAGGCCTTTGGTGGACGGCAGAAAATAGAGGACGGATTCGAAAAAGAAACAGCACAAAAGCCCTCGGAAAAGTGGTGGGGTAGACCTCTGGACAGTAGAAGACTAAGATTGAAAAGCAACAGCAGACATATAATTTCAAAATAGAAGTTTTCCAGGATAGATTTCTTATTATGCTACCCCCTAAAAAATCTTTAATATATTGGTTGGCAATAATATGACATATTACCTAAATATCGTAATTGTCTAGTGGAACAGCCAGAAGTCCCTCGGGAAAAGGGTCACTTGTCCTGCCTGACCAGTGCACATCGGATCATCCAGCATGCCTGACCCCCACCTAGTAAATGCCAGTCATGTCCCTTCCCCTACACACAATTTATTGTGACAAGACCCACAAATATCCGAAGCTCTCCTAGGGAGCAGTGCTGCTGCTCTTTGAGAAACATGGTTCTACACAGTCTGCAAAGGCATTTCACCCCTTATGACATCTTTTGTGTCCACAGAAACACTCCCTGGAGTGCTCCTTGACAGAGACGGAAGGCAACCACTGTGTGCAGCTCGCTCAGATCCAGGCTCAGATCGGGACCCTGGAAGAGCAGCTGGATCGGGTCAGAACCGGGACCGAGGGCCAGAAACTCGAGTATGAGCAGCTCCTCGACATCAAGGTCCATCTGGAGAAGGAGATCGAGACCTATTGCCGCCTAATAGATGGAGATGGAAAGTAAGTACAACCACGTGAAAATTCAGTTTTTACCTATTTTAAACCACAGCCGTATGCTCCCATTTACTCGCCACACCTCCAAGCCTTTTATTTTTCATCCCGACTGCAGAAAAGCATGTCTCTCTCTTGCCTCAGCCGTCACCTCTTTAATCTGTTGTACATCACAGCGTCTTCCTGACCTGTCTTGGGCGGCCACAATAGCCCCTGCAGAAAGCCCCCACTTGTTGTCCACGTTAATTATTGTGGATTTCAAGATTCTCCCCCCAGACTTTATCATCCTTTCAATTCATTGCTAATATCGCCGCCCCCAGTCCCTGGGCGAGTGAAGCACTCAGCTACTAACCAAAAGGTTGGCGGTTTGAAATCACCAAGAGGCACTTCAGAAGAAAGCCCTGGGAATCTACTTCTGAAAGATCACAGACACTGAAAACCCTATGGAGCAGCTCTGCTCTGAAACACATGGGGTCGCCATGAATCAGAATCGACTCAATGGCAGCTGGTTTGATTTTGGTTTTTATTTATTTACTGACGCATAAACTCCCAGGATCCATATATAAATGCATACTTATTTATTTAATCTTTTTAAGCTTTAAATTCCTGGACCCACAGAAATCAAATGGTAACAAGTTTTTTGTTTTTTTTTAAATATTCTCTATTTAAAAAAAAAAAAAATTCTCTATTTAGATTATATTTAATTACTTTCAGCTCCTGCACATAAAATTTTAAATATTTTTCTCTATGAAAAACTAAGATCTCCTTTTTGGCACGCAAAACTCACTTGAGTTCATATTTATCTATTGATGTAATGAATATTTCTTAAGTGATAGGAAAAAGAAATGTAAACGATAAACTTTATTTATTTATTTATTTTACAGTTCATGTTCCAAATCAAAGAGCTTTGGATTAGGACATTCAGGGGATGCATCTAAAGGTAATAAAATCTATTTCTACTGCAGAAAATACTTATATCTTGAGGGCAAACATACACTATATCAACAATCTATATTAAAGTAATTTTAACTAAAGTGTTCTGAACTTAAGCTAATATTTTAAGTGAATAAAACTACCCCAGACTATTATTATAAATCTACATTTTACTCAAATTCATCAAAAATGTATATAATCTATTATATTACCACCAGCAATGGAATTGTCATATAATCTTTTAGGCTGAATATGTCTATTCACATATGTTTTATTTCTAGATTTATCCAAAACCACACTGGTAAAGACAGTGGTTGAAGAGAGAGATCAACGTGGCAAAGTTCTTTCGTCAAGGGTTCACTCTATTGAAGAAAAGACATCCAAAATGACCAATGGCAAGATAGAACAAAGGATTCCTTTTTAGATGTCTTTTCAGGGCAAAAAAAAAAAAAAATGGGGGGAAGGATCCTGCACAGCTGCATTATTACAAATTATCAAGCAGGGCAAAAACACTTTCTAGTCTTAAAGATGTTACTTAGCAAAAAGTGTCTATTCTCCTAGTTAATTTTCCAAAATGTCGGGTGTTTGTTTCCAAATAAATAAAATTGCTGTTCACTCCTTTCCATTCACTTGTCACTAAATAAATAATACTTTGTAATTTTTTTTTCTATGTCTAATTAAAAGGAGCCCTGGTGGCACAATGGTTAAGTGCTCAACTGCTAATCTAAACCAGCAGCCGCTCCACAGGAGAGGAAGACCTGGCAATCTGCTTCTGTAACGATTACAGCCTTGGAAACCCTATGGGGCAGTTCTACTCTGTCCTATAGGGTCACTGGGAGTTGGAATCACCTCAACGGCAAACAACAACAAAATGATAGGGAGAAATTTATGGAATATATCTTAACTGCTTGTCACTCTGGTTTCAATAATAGGCAATTCCGCATGGAATATAATGACACTTAAATAGTAAACATTCACTAGGCATAATCTTTAAATCATACTATGTCTGCATGGAAGGTGCCCTGGTGGCACAGAGGTTAAGAGCTTGGCTGCTAACCAAAAGTTTGGCCATCTGAGCCTTGGAAACTCTATGGGGCAGTTCTGTTCTGTCATATTGAGTCACTATGAGTCAGAATCCACTCCATGGCAACAAGTCTGGGTTTTTGGTGTATGTCTGCATAGGTAGATAATCTGGAAAAGTTCAGAAGTTCTCCTATGACTGAATAGTTCCACCGCTAAGTGGCACTTTCCTAGGATTTTCGCCTATGAGCCTATCTCTAAATCTCCTGGGGGTCCGGATACTTCCCAGGATACCATTACCATATAAACATGATGATCTCTGGAAAGATCCACAACAATAAGCCTCATGTTAATGGCTTTTTTCCTAGAGCAGGGGTCAGCAAGTGTCTTTCTGTGAAAGGCCAGATAATAAATATTTTAGGATTTGCAGGTCATATGGTTTCTGTTGCAACTATTCAACTTAGCCATAAACCAAAACCTGTTGCTGTTGAGATGATTCTGACTCATAGTGACCCTATAGGACAGCGTAGAACTGCCCCATAGGGTTTTTAAGGCTGTAAATCTTTACAGAAACAGACTGCCACATCTTTCTCCCACTGAGCGATTGGTGGGTTGGAACCAATGACCTTTCAGTTAGCAGCTGAGCACTTAATCACTGCACCACCAAAACCCAAAACCCATTGCCATCAAGTCAATAGTGACCCTGTAGAACCAAGTAGAACCGCCCCATAGGGTTTCCAAGGTAGTAAATCATTACAGAAGTAGACTGCTACATCCTTCTCCCAGGGAGAAGCTGGTGGGTTGGAACCGCCAACCTTTCAGTTAGCAGTCAAGTGCTTAAGCACTGAGCCACTAGGCTTCCTATGGCACCACCAAAAAAAAAAAACAAACCCGCTGGCCTCAAGTCAACTCCAACTCATAGCAACCCTATCAGACAGAGTAGAAATGCCCCATACGGTTTCCAAGGAGTGGCTACTGGGTTCGAACTGCTGACCTTTTGGTTAGCAGCTGAATAATTAACCACTGCACCACCCAAAACCAAAAAAACCAAACCCATCGCCGTGGAGTCAATTCCCACTCATAGCGACCCCATAGGACAGAGTAGAACTGCCCCATACTGGTTTCTAAGGAGCGCCTGGTGGGGTCCAGCTGCAGAACCTTTTGGTTAGCAGCTGTAGCTGTTAACCACTATGCCACTAGGGTCTCCTTAACTCAGCCATAGACACTACCTAAATGAATTATAATGACCATGTTCCAATAAAATTTTATTTATGGACACTGAAATTTGAACTGCAAATAATTGTAGGTGTTATGAAATATTAGTCTTCTTTCAATTTTTTTCAAGCATTCAAAAATGTAAATACCATTCTTAGCTCTTAGCTCACAGGTTGTACAAATAGAGGTGGCAGACTGGATATGTGTGGGGATATATGCCATTTAAACATGGCTGCACTATTGACAACTGCAGCCCCCACAGGCCTCTATGCTGCACAGCATGTTGAGACCTGGCTCCAACATGTCAAGACTTGTCCGGATGTGTTTTCCCAAACCTATTGTCTCTTTACTGATTAACTTGTTTACCTGAATTCCTTCTCCCTTGCCCACTCCCAAAGCCCATTGTTATGTTAATTGCTTTATCCCTTGCTGTATTGACTATAAAATAAACTCATGGGACTGAAGTGGGGGTCGACTCCTCAGAGTGACATTCCTGGCCCCACTTCTCTGTAAGGGTTGTGTAGTTGGTTACTGTCTTCGCCGTCCCGATTACCGTCGCAGCTGCGACAGATATGGCCCACCAACCCCTGTTCTAGAACTTAAAATCTCATGAGGTTGATAAGCATTATGGTTATTGTGTCTTTCTACCTTTCTGGATCAAAACTTATGGTTGGAATTCCTAACAAATACTAAAGTACCTAAAAGAAGAGCATTTCTTTTCTCTCTTATGTGGTATGATTCCAATGAAAAGCCCCAGCAAGGGAAGGACTTCAGCCAACAGTCATGTGGGAGTTCAAGGAATCGTAAATGATGAGATAATCATAGGACTTGAGCCAAGGTTATCAAATAAACAAATACTACTAATTCATAGGGAAATAACTTCCCAAATGTGCAATGTACAGGACCAGCTACATAATTACCACATGAAAATGTGGAGTCCTTTGTTCAAAAATCAGGAAAAAGGTTTTGTTAAAGGTACTACAGTATAAACCTTTTTCCTTCCTTCTGTAGTCACTTTCTTGAGTTATGGTGTTTCTTTTATTTGCTATTTAATGCTGTTCTAACTAAAGAAATTAAAATTTTAAGTTATTGGCATGAATTTTAATTTGTTTTTTGTATAATGCAATGCCAGTTTTAAATGCAAATATAAGAATGTTTCATGTGTATACAGAATCACTAAAATTACACAGTTTGTATTTCATAGTTCATCATGCTATTTTTGTTAGCATTTTGTTCTTACCAAAACAGTGGAAATGCTGCACAAAACAAACTCAGCTGTTTTTAGTCTACTTCTGTACATGCACACTGAAAGGGAAAGGAACTCTAGCTTGCCCTATCTTTCCCTTTCTTTCTATATCATTATTTTCAGCATAGTAGTTGGACAATAGAGGGAAATAACACAAGTAAGAGGAGTCCTGAGTAGTACAAATGGTTAAAACACTCAGGTGCTTACTGAAAGGTTGGAGGTTCAAGTCCATGCAGAGGGGCCTCAGAAGAAAGGCCTGGTAGATTTACTTCCAAAAGATCACAGCCATTGAAGCACAATTCTACTGTGACACACGTGGAGTCTCCATGAGTCAGAACTGGTAACTGGTAACACAAGCAAGGAAGTATATGATGGGTTCCTCAGTCATACATGTTTCTTAGAACACCACTGTCTTCATTCTGCATTCAAAGCAAGTCGTGGTTTGGATGGAAAACCTGACCTCTGTTTTATGGTATTCTATTTTTATTTCGAATATGCAGTATTTTGGTTATTTCTACGAGCATTATTTATATGTAGTTTCTTTTCTGAAGAGTTCCTCAGCTTCTTTTATCGTCTGTTTCCTCAAAGGGCTATTTTTGGCTTTTTCTTTGAGTCTCTGTCTTGCATTTTGGAGTTGTTTTTCAATCTATGGTGATCTTTGAAATTCTGTTCCTCTTCAAGAGTCAGCCCTTAAACATTTGGAAGCTCTGTGGGGGGGGGGGTGTATTTCACTCTAGGGTGTGCTGAGCTTCTTTTATAGGCAGTACTCAAATATTCATATCTGGAGGTCTTTTCTCTAGGATTCTCTAGCTTCCCAGAGAAGGACTTCACCATCAAGGCTGGCTACATAATTTGGAGGGCCTAGTGCAAAATAGAAAATGTGGGGCCCCTTGTTCAAGAATCAGGAACAAGCTTAAAGATACTAAAGTATAAAGCTTTTTCCTTTAAGAATATCTTATTACGAGAGTTCCGGAAAAATGGCACTCTAGGCAGAAGCACCATGCCGTCCCTCCACAACAAAGATCCGAAAAACTAAGCCAAACAGAGAATACAACAATCCTAAACCCTAAAACATCAAATGAAGAGATAAAGAACTCAGCCAAGCACCAAATGGAGTGATAAAACTGACAGAGAACGGAGAGTGAGGAGAGATTCATGCA
>NW_004443990.1:17011111-17012245 GCF_000243295.1 Trichechus manatus latirostris | reverse complement strand
ATACGCTTTCCCACTCTCCACCCTTCTTCACCCACACTCGGCCTCCTCTGCTTCCCGCGGACACAGTCTCTTGTCCAGAAACACCAGCCCGCACTAGCTGGCTCTCTGAGTGCCATTTGTTGGCTGCTGGTGTTGCTTTTTTTTTTTTTTTTCCCTGCTTCTTTTGATTTCTTGCTTGCCTCTCACTGCCTCCCCCTCCTTTCACTCAAGTGCCTGGCTCCATGCTCCATCTTTGCTTCTTCCCGAGGGGCTGCGGAGCTCCATTCGAGTGTGCAGCTGCTTCCCGGTTTGGGCTACCGCGCTGGTGGGATCCCGGGGCTCTTGTTCGTTTGTTCCTCTGCTTCCCATGGCCACAGTCTCTTGACCGGGAAGTGCCAGCTGCTTGGATTCCACACACCCAAGCAGGCGGCTCTCTGGGTGCCATTTGTTGGCTTCTAGTGTTGCTTTTTTTTTCTGTTTCTTTTGATTTCTCACTTGCCTATCGCCACCTCCCCCTCCTTTCACTCGAGTGCCTGGCTCCATGCGCCAAATTTGCTTCTTCCTGGGGGGCTGCGGAGCTCCATTCGAGTGTGGACCTGCTTCCTGATCTGGGCTGCCGCGCTGGTGGGATCCCGGGGCTTTTGTTCGTTTTGAATTGTTTGTTTGATTTCTTTTCCTTTTCTTGAGTTGGGAGCCCCTTCTGGTCAGGCGGACCTGCATGGCAAGGAACTCCCCTTCAGCTTCCACAGACATACAGAGGGATCCCTGAGCGCATTTCTTTCTTCGCTGTTTTTTTTTTTTTTCTATTTTTTTGGGGGGGCCTTGTTCTTTTTTTTTTTAATTTGTTTTGTTTTCTTTTCCCTCTTTTCCCCTTTTTGTCTTTCTTCATTGCTCAGTTTCTCATCTCTCTATATCTTCTTTCTCTTTCTGATCCCTGAATACCAGGTGTTGTATACCTCTACGCATTCTAGCCAGGCGGTACTGCGACACCTGAGAGCGACTTCCCCAGACCACATAGCTGCATTGGTGGGATCCCTGGGAACTTTGCAGTTCTTTAACCTTTCTGATATTTATTTATTCATTATTTTCTTTCCTTCCTCTTCCCCTTTCTGTTTTTCTCCATTTCACTGTCTCTCATCTCTCCATTCCAATGGC
>NW_004443990.1:16970628-17007022 GCF_000243295.1 Trichechus manatus latirostris | reverse complement strand
AAAAAAAAAAAAAAAAAAACTGAGAAATTCAGAGCTAAAAAGGGGGCATAGAAGCTGACTGTTGGAAGTCTATTCTCTTCATTGTACAGATGAGAAAACTGAGGCCCAGAGAGGTTAACCAATTCCCTTATTTAACCTGGTTAGCAACAGAGCTTAGACAGAAAACCAGTAAAGATGAAATGGTAACTCGAGAGGAATAAGGATCAAGACAAAAACTTCTGTCTCCAAAGAAGATTCCATTTAAGTCATTAATTCCCATTTAGGACCTGGCCTACACTATAGTCCCATGGTCTCAAATTACTCTCAACATATCTGGAAGAAAGATCATATTATCCCTAGCAAACTATGACTATGATGCTTCAGTTGCTGGAGACAATGCAATGTGTTGGCTTGGGCAAAGAAAGGAGAAATTCATTTATTACACTTCTGTATTCTTATAGGAATTTTTTATTCCTGAAGCCTGGAAGACAGGAAGAATTACTCATACTAAATTTGACATGCATCACTATAATAAATTTGATAATGCTCCACCCTTTCCCATTCCAGAGATAAAAAATAACCCCGAGGTAACTATCCACCTACAGAAATGGACACAGTAGGGTAAAGACAGTCATTAAAAAAAAAAAAAAAGTCACCCAATTATGGATAATTCACAATGAGCTGGCAAACACCATTTTGCTATGGGTGGCAAAGCTCATCAAGAAACACCCTAATAATGTGTATATAAAAGCAAACTAAACTGTTCGAATACGGCATTCACCATCAGAGCTTCACTCTAGGAACAAACGCTCCAGTCTAGACACCATGTCTGTGCGCTTTTCTTCTGCATCCAGACGGCTGGGCTCATGCAGAGGAGCGGGCTCTGCGAGGCTCTCCAGAGGAGGAGGTGGCTTTGGGGCCGGAAACGCATGCGGTGTGCCAGGCATTGGAAGTGGCTTCTCTTGCGCCTTTGTGGGCAGCTCATCTGCAGGAGGCTATGGCGGGGCACTGGGTGGGGGAAGTGCTTCCTGTGCTGCCTACACCAGGAATGAACATGGCCTCCTCTCTGGCAATGAGAAGGTGACCATGCAGAATCTCAATGACCGCTTGGCCTCATACCTGGAGAATGTGAGAGCATTGGAGGAGACCAACGCCGACCTGGAACAGAAGATCAAGGGGTGGTATGAAAAATTTGGGCCTGGTTCTTGCCGAGGTCTTGATCATGATTACAGCAGGTACTTCCCAATAATTGAAGACCTTAGGAACCAGGTAAGAAACGCAATGTCATGAATGTAACACCCATGAGAGCATTTAGCCATAAACATACACAAAACGTATCCGCTATTGCAAACAGCAGGGCTTTACTCTCATCTTATAAATGTTGGTAGTTCATTATTAATATTAAAAATAATTGATCTTAAAGCCCTAATCTTTGAATATGGCCTACCTATCATCTGGTATTAGATAGGCATGCTTATGCTTTTAGTAATATTAAAATATCAAAAACTGCCCAATGTCTCCAGCTATATATTTATCAACTTTTCCATAGAGTTTTTTTATGGGTGTGGTGGGATATAAAAGAAGCCATATGTAAATTTCCCATTTTCAAAAGAATCAACATATTACTGGAGACAGAATGCCAGAAATAACTAGTATCATTTCATAGGTGACTTCATTTCAAGGAAATTTGAAAAGATTAAAAAAAAAAAAATTTCCTTACTCTCAGCTGACTTTTCATTTATCAGATCATTTCTGCCAATACAAGTAACGCCAATACTGTCCTACAACATGAAAATGCGAGACTAGCAGCTGAGGACTTCAGACTAAAGTAAGTAGCACTGAAAAGAAACAGAAAAAAAGCTACCTAAGCATTTCCTTCTTTTATTTAGATTATTTGAAGTCGGCTCAATGCTTTGCTTTTGTTTGTTTTCAACCGAATGCATACTGGAATGCCTAGCTGAATTGCAGGCTTGAACCTACCACATTCTGAGTTTGGGAAGTTTGGGGCTAACACAAATGAATGTCAAGGTCGTATAAAAGAGAATTCTGAGTATGCTATTTCTCTTTCTTCAAAGAAATAAATGTAATTAAGGGTGCTCTAACTGAAGTTGTAAGTATATTTTAACAGTTTTTACCTCAAAGCTAAGTTTGAGTTTTACAATGATCTAAAAAGTGATTTGTCTAACGTGATGGAACTTGCAAATATTTTTCTAAGGTTTGAAAATGAACTGGCCCTGCACCAGAGTGTTGAGGCCAATATGAATGGTTTGTGTCGGGTCCTGGATGAGCTGACCTTGTGCAGAACCGACCTAGAGATACAGCTGGAGATTCTCAGCGAGGAACTGGCTTACCTCAGGAAGAATCATGAGGAGGTAGAAGCTCTGCTGCCCTCACTTCCGCAGTCCACCTCCCTACCAAAATTTAAGATTGATTTCAAATGAGAAATATATCATCTTCAATTAATATTTAAGAAAGACCTTGTCAAATTCTCCATATGGCTTGGATTATTTGAAATGTTTTTATTCACCCCCCTGAAAACGAAGTTTCTAAGCATATGGATCCTGTCCCTCGGGCTCTTTTAAAAATATGCCAATCCTGATTTGTTTAACCAAATCTCCTTCAGGAAATGAAGGCTCTGCAGTGTGTCGCTGGAGGCAACGTGAACGTGGAGATGAACGCAGCCCCGGGGGGGGACCTCACGGTCCTGCTGAACAACATGCGAGCTGAGTATGAAGACCTTGCAGAGAAGAACCGCAGGGATGCTGAAGCCTGGTTCCACGAAAAGGTAAAGCCATGCTACGGCGCGCTTACATGTTACGTGGTTAAGCTTTAACCACGCCTTATCACACCTCCATACGCCTTAACATACCTTAACACGTTACAGAGCGCATGGCTGCAGCAGCAAATTTCCGACGATGCTGGTGCCACTACCTCAGCTCGTAATGAACTTACTGAGATGAAACGTAGCCTTCAAACTCTGGAGATTGAACTTCAGTCTCTTTTAGCCATGGTAAGTAAAAATCACAAAACAGATTTGCTTTAGAAATTAAAAAAAAAAAAAAAAATTAAAGAGTTTTCTTCCAAATGATATTACTGATTTTAGTTTTTATCCATTACTATGCTTGAAATAGGATACATTTGCATTTTTCCCATTAGAATCTTCTTTGCCGGAAAATTCTACCTAGATGCTAATAATTATCAACCATTAAAAAACCCATTGCTGTCGAGTCGATTCCGCCTCATAGCGACCCTATAGGACAGAGTAGAACTGCCCCATAGCGTTTCCAAGGAGCACCTGGTGGATTTGAACTGCTGACCTTTTGGTTAGCAGCCTTAACTCTTAATCACTGCGCCACCAGGGTTTCCTATGACACATTAGAAATTAGCAAATACACTTATTTTGGGATACTCGAAAAGTAAGTTTTTATGCTGGATCTTCTCTCCCAAGTCAACTGATCAAAAACTGCAGTCCATGATGAGGAAAACTGCTTTTGCGTCCCTCCTAGCCTCTTCAGCTTGCGTGACTTGTGGCCTCCTAATGAAGAGCACTTACGAGTTCCTTTTTAAGTGGCAGAAACAAGAAGCAGAGTCATGAAAGTTGTCGATAAAGCTAAATATGCATAATGATAATAATAAACTTTTTCATTAAGGGTTTACCCAGCGCTTTCACCCACGTGTGAGCCTCACAATGACCCTGGGACATGGCAGGACAGACATTATAACCCATGTCATTATTTCCAAAAGAAGACTCTGAAATTTAAGGAAGTTAAGTGATTTGCCCAGAGTCCCACAGCTGGATATGAAGGAACCCAAATTTCTCTCCAAGTTTCCTATCTCCGAATTCCATACTTTTCCCACTATGGCTAGTAAACCTCCAGAGTTTATCCACAGAAGAGACTGTGTAGGTATATAAAATTGGGACTTTATATAAATACTTGTAGATGAAAGGATGAGGCATTCTCATCTCTGTTCTAAGTAAAACTACAGCAAGTGTCCCTCTGTGGATCTATATAAATGTATTTGGATTCACAAACCAAAGAATCAAACTATTTAAAACCTAAAAAAGTAATTATTTTCTTTGGATCATTCTACTTTAAGAAAATTTACGCAGTTTACTATAGGATTTTTTTATATAGAAGAACTACAATCCTCATGAGACAAGGCCATTATATGATTAGAAACGAGGCAAGAAAAGGTGTAGGGGAACTTTCATTCCCAGGGAAGTGACAAATTCTGCCAGACTTTGAAAGCAGAGGCTATATTGGTAGTGGGGTGGTATCTTTAGACTGTGCCCTTTGAGGAAATAATATCATCTTTTCTAACTCACCTGGGCATATGAGTAACATTCACTACCAACTGTGTCATTCTCAAAAAGAAAAATAGGATGACATCTAATAGAATTCTCAAATAGAAAAATAGTATGACAAGTAATACTGAACAAGTGGTATCTTTTGGATGAATATGGATATTTGCATTGTGTAAAGATGACTCTTCTAAATATCTCTTAAGTGCGTGCCTTGCCATATTCTAAAAACAATATGCGACATTTTCTACTAAACTGTGTCTTACAAATCCACAGAAACACTCCCTGGAGTGCTCCTTGATGGAGACAGAAGGCAACTACTGTGCGCAGCTCGCACAGATCCAGGCTCAGATCGGGGCCCTGGAAGAGCAGCTGCATCAGGTTAGAACAGAGACTGAAGGCCAGAAACTCAAGTATGAGCAGCTCCTCGACATCAAGGTCCATCTGGAGAAGGAGATCGAGACCTATTGCCGCCTAATAGATGGAGAGGATGGGTGTGTACTGCTGCCATTGAGAAACAATTTATTTTAAGGTTATTAAAAAACCAGATGCCATCGAGTGGGCTCCAACTCATAACAACCTCATGTGTGACAGAGTAGAACTGTGCTTCATAGTGTTTTCAGTGGTTGATTTTTGGAAGGAGATTGCTAGGACTTTCTTCCGAGACACCTCTGGGTAGACTCAAACCTCCAACCTTTGGTTAGCAGCCGAGTGTATTTGCATCACTCAGGGACTCCCAAGGTTGTTAAAGATTATTTTAAATCAAGCACAATGAATTATGTACAATGAAACCTGTAAGCCAGAGCTCAACCAGACTGCCTTGTTTTTCCGGGTCTCCCAAGTTTTTCGCCTTGGACAGGGTGTAGTCTTACGACTTTTCTGTCTGTCTCTATTAGCGGAAAATATTTGAATTTTCCTTCTCTGACAAGTTTCTGCCTTACACATGTTCCAGCTTTCACAGGTTTTACTGTATCTGTGATCCAGATCATGTGTACCTAAAACCCCTTCTAGTGTTATTTCAGAATTTAGTGAACTCCTATCTTAAATCATTGTTTTTCAGTTTCCTCAGCAAAAGACAGAGAGAAATAATTAATGCAAACCTTTCTATATTTTTACAGCTCTTGTGTGAAATCAAAAAGCTACAGAGGACCAGGAAATCAGATAAAGGGTAAACAAAAGCTGTATTGAGTATTCAGTGCTCACTTGTATGTTTCAAATAATGAGTTAATTATTTCCCATTTATGAATTTGATAAATTCTAACAGTTCATATATGTCATTCTAGATCCATCTATAACTGCCATGGTTAAGACAGTTGTTGAAGAAATAGACTCCCGTGGCAACGTTATCTCATCCAGAATTCACACCGTGGAAGAGATATCCACCAAAGTCAACACCACCAAGAGTGAACAGATGGTGCCTTCCTGAACTCCAGCTCCCCAAAAGAGCAGGCCCCTAAATTAAGCTGCCATATTGAAACTAGATTCCTAAATAAGGCCCCTCTTATTTTTCTGCTTTTCTTCCAATGAATTAAGACAAATGGTTTTTAGAATAGTAACATTTCTTTGCCTTTCTCTACGGTGGTGTTTCAATAAAAGTTCTTCCTGTTGCAAGTCATCTTTACTGGTTGTGATCAATCTTTGCATTTTAAATATACCCTCCAATGGGAGCTGAAACTGATTTTCCAATTCTTCTGTTTAACCCAATGGTCTTCACAAGTCAGGAGTAAATTTAACAGGTAAACTAGTTGGTATCTTTTTTACATCTCTTTAAAAATTAAAATCTTCCTTCACACACTAAGTTCCAGACAATGAGGATAAAACCGTTAATAAAGTCTAATCTCTAAGCTTAACATGCTCGTAAAAGTGGAAACAAGGAATTGAAGAACTGGAAACATCATAAAGTAAAGGAAAACCTATAAGTAGTAAGATTTAAAGGTAGAAGAAAGAGAGAAAGGCTAAGGGACAATGGTAATTGGAGAATTCCAGTGTCTGTCTTAACCATTCCTCTGTGAGGGTGGGAATTCGCAAGTACTCTACTTAGTTTTTGCCACCCAAGACTAAAGAGCAATGTGTCTCTCTTTTGAGTCAGACATAATTTTCAGTGAAATAGTGTTTTGTGTTTACCATCAATGAACCTATTTCTCTAATCTGTGGTTCAAGGTTTGGTAGAGATGGGAGCGGTGTAAACTCAGCAGAAAATTCTCCATAGGCTTACATGGGGGTGAGGGAATTTGGCCCCATCCCAACCCCATAACAGGATGCCCAATGGCAGATTTTCTCTGTAACCAGTACTGTATTACTGAACTCCGCAGAACTGGTTCAGAACAGTTGAACTGTAATGACTTTAAAGCTGTCTTCCCCCTTCTCTTTCCTACGTGTGCTTAATAGCACCCAAAGGAATCGAAGGCAAATACTCACCTTCCCATTTAACTTTCTAATTAACCTGTCCTTCCATCATATACTTTTATAAACCTAGAAGCAGTTTATCAAAATTAGAAGAAAACATCCTATCACATGGTTCCTTAATTAAAAGTATTTATGTCAGATGTATTGAGTATTTGAGATACCTGACCACTAATCAACTCTTTTAACTTAAGCAGGAACGAGTGGCTATATTCTGGACTTTTTAAGATAACTTCCAGGAAAGAATCAACAATCCTTGATAACCAGCACTTACTATGTTATAGGCGCTGTTCAAACATCAATTAATCCTCAAAACAACTCTGTGAAGTAGATACTATTATCCTCATTTTACAGATAACGAAACTGAGGCAGAGAGTAGTTGAGAAATTTGCTTAAGGTCACACTGCTAATGACTAGAGGTGATGGAATGCTAACCCAGCCAATGTGGTTTCGAGTCTCTGCGCTTAGCCACTACCTAATACCATGTTAATGAGAATCTTGGAGTCCCTGGCTGGTGCAGATGGTCAACACACTCGGCAGCTAACTGAAAGGCTGAAAGTTCAAATCCACCCAGAGGGACCTTAGAAGAAAGGCCTGGCTATCTATGTCTAGAAAATCAGCCATTGAAAACCCTATAGAGTACAGTTCTACTCTGACACACATGGGATCACCATGAGTCAGAGTCCACTCTACAGCAACTGGTATACTTGTGTAATGAGAACGTTAATGACTCCAACTTCCTTCTAGTGAGAGATAAAATAACAACCTAAATCCAGTCAGTCTGAGATTAAGCAAAATCACTAGGGTCTCCTTCTTCACAAACAAACCAAAGAAACCATTCTGTGGGAGGAATTAGCACACCAGAATCCAATTCTCAGAAAAAACTAGGAATCCAGTGAACAAACAAATCTCATTCACTTTCTACATTTGTTAGCTTGTCTAAACTTAGCTAACAAATGTAGAATGTGAATGAATTTTAAACAATGGCAAAAGATATTGAAGTCCACTTGAAATGAAACACTACATTTATCAGGGGAAACATTAGTATAAGACAATTAGAATAGGATAATGTATGCAAAACTGTATTCAGAAATAAGGAGATATTAACACTCCATAGCTCAAACTTTAATTCGTCTGAGTACCTAAAATACGGACATTATATAATGCTCTAATACCTAGTAGATTCTCAAGAAATGCTAAACGGCTATTTCTCCCCCCTCCTTTTTTTTTTAATTGTTGTAAAATTATATATAACACAACATTTGCCAATTCAACATTTTTCAGGTGTACAATTTAGCAATTGATCATGTTATGCAACCATCACCCATAATAAATGGCCGTTTCTTACCATGAATAAAATAACCACTCTCGGGGAAGAAATATATAGATAGAAGTGGCCCAGAGAATGTTAAATCTAGCCCCTACTGTAGAAAGGACTAAAGCAGACCTAAAATTTTACAGGAAGCATTAGTTTAGAAGAAAGTTATGATGAAGAAAATTCAAGAAACTTGCCCTTATGAGCAAACAGGGGACAATGTTTCAAGGAGTTAAGCATCATACATTCCAGTCCTGCTTTAATATAGACATGCTTTGTGATCTATGCTGTCACTTAGCTTCAGAGCCAGCTCATTTCCAAAATGGTTATAATAATACATGCGTAACTTATTTCACAAAAGATTGTGAGTTAATTAGTATTTGTAGGATACCTAGAGATAAATAGATTGTTAATAATGCTTTGCAATCTCTTAATAGCTCTTATTTAAGAACCTCCAGCCTTATAAACTATCACACTAACAACACAGTCTGTTTTTCGTGATTTATTTATAGGAAACATGGACAAAAGATAATAATTTGACCTGGCCACGACAGAATCAATAATAAGACTGTGACTATGAGCTACATGTCTTAACTTACCATGCATTGTTCTAAATATTTAGCGATGGTCCAAATTACAGTTTTCTGGTAATTATCCTAAAATATTTTTGGTCAAAAAATACTCATGCATTCTGGCCCACTAAATATTCCAGCAATTAACGTTGAATATTCTTCCAGGTATTTGATATTTATAACATAGAAAAATTTCATTCAGAAAAAAACTACTGTTTCAAAACTAAACCTGGGATCAGTTAACCAGTCAGTTTATACCATTATAGCTGACAGAGCCCTGATCCTGTCTGACATGTCCACTTTATTCTAATAATCTAACTAATTAACGTTTACAGAGTGTTTGTGCCCTGCAGACTGTCTTATTCATTACTGGAGCTGCTCAACATTCGAGACTGTTCGATGATATTATTTTCATCTGCCTCAATAAGGAACTGAAGTACAGTGAGACTGGGTAATTTCCCCAGTGCATCAAGGCTAGAGAATGAAGAGTCTGCTTCCTTATGACAACTAATCTTTTACCTAGGACGCTATACTCATTGGCTTTCTAGGTAGTGATGAAAATACCCCTCTCCTTTATATATTTTATTCTCCACTTATCAACATGAAGCTCACTTCTCAAAATAATTCATAATGCCTGAAATATATAAGTTTAAACTAAAAGGCAGTTAACAATATTTTTGATATAGGGAAGTGAACAATTTGGAGTCTTGGAAGTTTGTTGAATGGACATTCTGCTTCTGGGCTAAACCAAGAAATCTCAACACAAATAATTCTCTATCAACACCATATGTTTACTAACTTTAGTGAAATTGATAAACAAGGCACTGCAGGACCTCTTTTATTTCAGTTTAAAAATCAATTAAAAATTCCCACTACCAAAGGACCACCAGGTATTGAGAGTGCCTGATTTTAACAAGAAAGGAAACACTCATTAAAATGAACAGAATAGAGATACTCCTAAGCATTTGCAGGACAAAACTAGTAGACATTGGCCATTTGAATTATTAATTCTTTGTTATGTGGAGCAAAAAACTAGAACCTATCCCAGAGGTCAAAAAGATGTGCGTTTACTTAGGGAGTCCCCGACTTACGGACAACTCCTACTTGTCTTTTAACGTTGTGTAAATTTGCCCTCACTTTGAAACAATTCAACCAACCCCAGCGCCTACTCACAACAAATTCTTCATCACAATCGCCTTCACTTGCTGTGTGTGCAGGTTTTAAATCATTGAAAAGGCTAAATAAGAACCATCTGCACCTGTTTCGACTGAGCTACAAATTCTACTTAAAGATACGCTTAGGAACTGATCTTTGTCGTAACCCAGGGATGTCCTGTGTTTCATTCTGACCTCTGAGACTATGATTTAGTATTACTCCACCTGGCACCTTTTTAATACATAAAAATGATCCTTGGGGCACCTTTCCACCTACAGACAGGATACTATTAAAAATCGCCCAATTATGAAAAACAACAATTAGAGTACTAGTAATATTTTATTACAGATCAGCATAACTAAGACTGAAATGACCTCCTAAATCCTATAAAAGGCCAAATGGAGCTAACCTCTAGAGAGGACAGTATACTTTGCCTTTGCTTCTCTTTGGGAAAGGGTCACTCACCTGTCCTATGGCCATGTCTTTTCGACTTTCTAGTGGAACCAGGTGGATCTGCTCCCGAACTGGCTCTGTTAGACTGTCAGGTGGAGGACTAGGCTTTGGGGCTGGAAATGTGTGCAGTGGGTCAGGAGCAGGAAGCAGCTTTTCTCGGACTATTGAGGGCATTTCTTCTGGAGGAGGCTTCTCCAATGGTAGTGGAGGCTTGGGAAGTGGGGTCTGTACTGGGTTTCTGGGAAATGAGCATGGCCTTCTCTCTGGAAATGAGAAGGTGACCATGCAGAATC
Source organism: Trichechus manatus latirostris (assembly GCF_000243295.1). Lineage (NCBI taxonomy): Eukaryota > Metazoa > Chordata > Mammalia > Sirenia > Trichechidae > Trichechus > Trichechus manatus. Next base: position 16,996,549 of record NW_004443990.1, on the reverse strand, counting down.
TTAACGACCGCCTGGCATCCTACCTGGACCATGTGCGAGCTCTGGAGGAAGCAAATGCAGGTCTAGAGCAGAAGATCAAGGGTTGGTATGAGAAATATGGCCCTGGTTCTTGCCAGGGACTTGATCGTGACTATAGCAGATATTTCTCAGTCACTGAAGATCTTAAAAGGGAGGTAAGAACTGTGAGTTTGTGCGCTTATATAATGTATATTTATAATTTATAAAAATACACAATTTATACTATATATTTACGTATTTACATATGTATATATCTTAAAAAGAAAATATAAAATGTGCTTAACAAATCTGCATGATGTAGAATTTATTCATTCTATATTCCCAGTGCTTAGGGCACTGCCTGGAATAAATATTTGTAGAATTAATTAACGAAAGAGAAATAGTTTTAAATGGATATTATTTTGTTGTTTCTGTATTTGGCTCATACTTTTTGATTAAAAAAAAAAGAACTATAATTGTAAGAGTTACAGTTTAGCTCTTAAGCTCTGAACACTTATATGAAGAAAATCCAGATTCCTTTAATTTAGAAAAAAATGATACTAAAATAGATGCTTGTGGGATTACGAAGATATACAATCACAGGGAAATCTGGAGATTCCTTTTACTTCTGTTACTTAACATTTTGCCCAATATTCTCTATTTAGATTATTTCTGTGACTACCCACAATGCCAGCATTGTTCTACAGAAAGACAATGCCAGACTGACTGCTGACAACTTCAGGCTGAAGTAGGTGAAAATAAAGTAATTAATTACGATAAAAGTAAAAATACTACGTTTGGGTAAAGTAACATATCTATTGATTTTTAAACTAAAATGTTCTTATGAAGCCAAACTAGATCAATGAGGAAACGGAATTAAATAAGCCCTTGGAAAAAGAGCTATCATAAATTTTAGGAGTTCCTGGGTGGCACTAGCGGTTTAAGTGCTCATCTACTAGCCAAAAGGTTGGCAGTTCAAACCCACACAGAGGTGCCTTGGAAGACAGGTCTGACGATCTGCTTTGAAAACCCTATGGAGCAGTTTCACTCTGCACACGTGGGGTCACTGTAAGTCGGAATCAACTTGACAGCACCTAACAACAACAAAGAATCATAAATTTTAAAACATCTAACATTATTTTTATTCAACTGTGAAGCACTCTGGATGACAAAAATCAACTCTGAAGAAACAACTCCTTCCAAAAATTATTCATAAATCAGTAGGTAGCTCAAACCGTTTTAATAGCTTGCCATTGCTTCAGACATGTGTAGAGAACATCATATCCTCTCAGCATGAAAAATGTCTTAAAAAGTTATGCTTTGCACTTGCCTGTGATTAAATTCTCAAGCACTTTAATAACCTTTAAGGTATGAAAATGAGCTTGCTCAGCACCAGAGTGTCGAGGCTGACATCAACAGTCTTCGCAGAGTGCTGGATGAGCTGACCCTTTGTACAAGTGACCTGGAGATACAGTTCGAAACACTCAGCGAGGAATCAACATACCTCAAAAATAATCATGAGGAGGTAAGGAACCCAGCAGACCGGCTTTGTACAGAATCAGATTTCCTCCTTCAAGTACACTGCTTACTTCATTGCAGAATGTGTGTATCTATCAAACTTCTAGCTTGGGTGTTCATACTGATCCCTTTTGCAGGAAATGAAAGCCCTTCAGTGTACAGCAGGAGGAAATGTGAACGTAGAGATGAGTACAACCCCAGGAGTGGACCTGGCTGTTCTGTTGAACAATATGAGGGCCGAGTATGAGGACTTAGCTGAGCAGAACCGCAAAGACACCGAGGCCTGGTTTAATGAGAAGGTACATCTATGACAGATTACACACTAAGTGTTTGTTCAGTAGATGACCAAGCTGGTCACTAACCCTCTGACAATTACACTTCAGAGTGCGTCGCTGCGACAACAGATTTCTGACGACACAGGAGCAGCCACGGCAGCCAGAAACAAGCTGACAGAGCTGACACGCGATACCCAAACCCTGGAAATAGAACTTCAGTCTCTTATGGCTGTGGTACGTAGGAATTGCCGTTGAACGGAATGTGTGTGTGTGTGTGTAACTAAGTATATATAAATATATTTATAATAAATGTAGATTAAATATGCAAATATATTAAATACGTAAGTATATTAAATATTAAGTATATAAATACATTATCAATATATTATATATTAATATGTGATATCAAGTATATTAATATTAACATATTAGTATAAAATGTGTAAGCATATTAAATATCAAGAATTCTTTCCATAAACAATATTACTTTTAAGTCACCAGTCCCAAAACTTGAAACATGACTTCTTTCAATGGAGAGGAAATGCCTTTTTAAAAACTTGCTTATGTTGATTTTCAATTGAAAACATTTAGACCTTATACAAATATTTATTTCCACCTTGAGAATGCTTAAAATATAAACATGCCATTTTTTTTGCACACTCAAGGCTACTTTGTTCCTCTTCCAGAAACATTCCTATGAATGCTCCTTGGCCGAGACTGAAGCAAATTACTGCCTTCAACTCCAGCAAATCCAGGATCAGATCGGGGCATTGGAAGAACAACTGCAACGGATTCGAACGGAAACGGAAGGCCAGAAGCTGGAGTATGAGCAGCTTCTAGATGTCAAAATCTTTTTAGAAAAAGAAATCGAAACTTACTGCAGATTAATAGAAGGAGAAGAAAGGTAAATATTAACTCCTGAAAAACAATCTCATATCAAACGAGTTTTCTCAGTGTATCAATATTGTAGCCTAGAATTTTCTATTTGGAAGATTATACCTGTAGATATCCTCTGGAATTCATTAAAATGTATTATTGCAACCAAGTGAAATGAAAACAGACAACAAATTAGATTTCTAAAGTAAGTAAAGAATTTGTATCTAATATAAACAATATTTAAATATAGACTACTGGACAATTCCAATACTCCAATCCAGAGGAAAGTTTGCTTTCTTTGATTTAATGTTGAATCATATTTCTTATAATAACACATTCTATTTTATTATTAATTCACTGCTTACCCCACATGCACCCTGTATGGACTGAGTTATTACACTTTCATTTGAAAGATGAGCAATGAAGAAATTGGAAGATTTAACTGGAGAGGCACCATAGCTTGTTAGCTAAAAGCAACAGCCCTGGAATTGCAGCCCTGATTCAAATCCTACCAACTGGGTGATTTCAAGCACATTGTTTAGCCTCTTTGAGCTCCAGTTCCTCATTGGTAAAACTCCAATCACACCAAAACCACACTCTTAGCTACTCTTAACCACAGTACTTCATTATGTACGTGAAGTGTTTGCGACAGCAGCTTGCACACAGAAGGCACTCGGTAACCAGTGGCTATTACTAAATGCTTGCCCATGGTCACACCATGAGTAGGTAGCATCTTATGCATCCTCCAAGGCCAGGGTCAGCCCTCTGCAGCCTGTTCTCACAAGAACCCAACAATGATTGCTCCCTCCTCAGAAGAAAGTGCTTATTATGCCATTCATTTTCACTTCTCTGATAGTACCCTTTATGCCATTTTATAAATAACTTTTTACATGCAGATGCTTTATTTTCTTATCAACAGTATATATTGCTTGTGTCTTACCTCTATATTTTCTACAACACCAAGCCCAGTGTCTTCTACATAGTAGGCACCCCAAACACGTCCTTTGGCCATTTGATTGACAAAAAAGTCAGAATGAGAACTTCAGGTCCCCATATTGCTAAATGAAAGAGATTATATCTATTCATGAGAGAATTTCTGATTATAAGCATTTATTTGATCTCTTCTTTCAGTATGTTGAAGTCATAAAAAGCTGACTAATGTTCCTCAAACGTAAGAAGAAACTGAACCTTTTTTTGAAACTAAAACTCCAAAACTTTCGTTCCCAATTCATGGTTATTTCTCCCTAATGGAAAAAAAAAAATACAATAATTTATTCTTTTCTTCACAGAGGAAGCAAATCCACATGTTACAAATCAAAAAGATGTGTGCCTATAAATCCCGGAAATCAAGTGAAAGGTATAGAAGGTTTTTGACTTGGTGTAACTCTTAAATTTCAGCAGTTATAGTCAATAAGTCACTTACTTATAAACTAAATAAAATTTGCTTCTAAGCTTAATTCTAGTGAATGAAGGAGTAAGGGGTCATTATGACAGCTCTGAATATGTGTATTTTATTCCTGTAGAATAGATGTGGTCAAATTATATAATTACTGAAATGAAGACTCAATCCTCAACATCTTACTTACCTAGAACCTATTATCTTCACAGTTTCAATGCTTTGGTAAAAGAACATTTTATATGACATTTTATTATTTTAACCACGAAAACAGAACAAGTTGGTATTTAAAAGAAGACAGCATTACTTACTCCAGGCTTGTACTTGCCCAATGCTCAAAAAAACCAAATACCAAACCCGTCGCCGTCAAGTCGATTCCAACTCATAGCGACCCTATAGTACAGAGTAGAACTGTCCCATAGAGTTTCCAAGGAGCACCTAGCACCCAAGGACTTTAAGCACAGTATCATATGTCAATTTACTGCATACTTGGAAAAACATTTTTAAAAAGCGTGCCGGTCCTGACTGAATGAATACCTTTCAACCAGTTCAGAACGAGCACTAATTTTTCGTTTATTTTATTTTAGACTCGACAGAAGAAATTGTTGTTAAAACAGTAGTTGAAGAATTAGATCAACTTGGCAATGTCCTTTCATTAAGGGTTCACTCAGTTGAAGAAAAATCCTCTAAAATAAGCACCATTACTAATGGAGCAACGAGTACCTTCTAAAGCACCATGACTGGAAAAGTTATGTCAAAGCAACAACCACAACAGACACCTGCCTGTGTAAAATGTCGTTATCCAAATAACCCAGGGTTATGGTCTTGAAAATAAAAGGGCTAAATTTATTTTCCCTCTTTCTTTTCTCATGCTCTTTGCATGTTATCTTTTTTAGGAGAAGGAAAAAATCTCACTCTGTCTCTAGTTTGTTTTTATTTTGGATTTCTTTGCAATTTCATTAAAAATTCTTCTCTTGCAAGCTATTTATAATAAATCTGGTTATTTTGAATCTCCACAGTTGATTCCAACGTATTAGCGCCAAGCAGGTGCTAATAAAATAAGTGCTTTGTCTCACAGTCACATTTACTTCAGTTCATGACAGGGTAAACAGCAAAGAGCTGGCCCTAATCCCAGGTGTCAAATCTGTTCCTGATTAACTACATAAATGTCTTAATCTCTTCGGGTTTGGGTTTCTGTGGATGTAAAAGAAAAGTATACCGGTGGATCGTAAATACAGGTTTCCCTCGCTATCCGAACGTGAGCGTTCCTATGAAACCTTTTGTAAGCCGAAATGGCATAAAACAAAGAAGCAATTCACATTAATTTATATGGGAAATCTATCTCAGCGTTCCCAGACCCAAAAAATAATCTATCCAATCATACCAAATAACACATAAAACCTAAAATAACTCTAACATACAGTATTCTCTGACACAGTTCAAAGCTATGGCGGCTTCATGCTGAGATGCTGAGTGTAGTTCCTTTGGAAGGAGCTTGGCGACACCACTCTCACTGCTTGGGTTGCGCGCTGCCTCTTTAACGGTTTGCCGCAAAACGAATGCTGAACGTTAGTTTCTGCTTTTCGCCTTTTTTCGTAAAAGCAAAAGTTCTCTTCGGATTTCTTTTGGTTAGCGAAGAAAACAGGTACTAGAGTTAAGTCTTTCGTAAAAGCAAGGTGGCGTAAAGCAAACTTTCAAAAAGCGGGGGATACCTGTCTTTCTTTACCTTTGTAATATGTAATCTGAATCAGTGGTCAGCAAAGGTTCGTTTGTTGAATCTGAATCTGGATAGCTGTTTTTCCACTTTGCAGTACATCCATTTCCCTGTTCCTGCCGTGGTGGTGGTTGAGAAAATTGAGGACTGCACCACTCACACCTACAAGTGTGTGATGCTCAAATTCTATTGTCAACTTAGCTAGGGTGTGGTGCCCAGTTGTATGGTCAAACACTATTCTAAATGTTGCTATGAAGTTTCTTACATATTATTAACACTTAAACTGGAGCCCTAGTGGTGCGGTGGTTAAGAGCTACTGGCTGCTAACCAAAAGGTCAACAGTTTGAATCCACCTGTTGGTTTCCAGCTGCTCCTTAGAAACCCTATCAGTTATACTCCGTCCTATAGGGTCACCATGAGTCAGAATTGACTTAACGGTTTGTTTTTTCTTAATTGGTTTAACACTTAAATTAGTTGACCTAAGTAAAGAAGATTACTTCCAATAATGAGAGTGGGCCTTATCCTATCAGTTGAAGGCCTTAAGAACAAAAATGAGGTTACCCAAAGGAGAAGGATTTTGCCTTAAGACTGTAAATAGATATCCTGCTAGAGTTTGAAGCCTATTGCCTGACCTACCAATTTCAGACATAAGACTGCTGGAGTTTCCAGCCTGTCCCTTGACCCGGATTTTGGATGGCTTGCCAGCCCTCACAATTGTATGAGCCAATTACTTTAAAAAAGATAGATAGATGGATAGATGGATGAATGGATGGATACATAGATACCGTTGAGTCAATACTGACTCATGGCGACCTTATATACAACAGAACAAAACATTCCCTGGTCCTGTGTCATCTTCACAATCATCGGCATGTTTGAGTCCATGGTTGCAGCTATTGTGTCAATTCATCTTACCGAGCGTCTCCCTCACCCTCACTGGCCCTCTACTTCACGAAACATGATGTCCTTCTCCAGTGGTTGATTCCGCCAGATGGCACGTCCAAAGCAAGCCAAATCAGACAATGATCTATTGTAATCCATAAGGTTTCCATTGGCTTATTTTTCAAAGTAGATCACAAGGCCTTTCTACCTAATCTGTCCTTAGTCTAGAAGCTTCACTGAAACCTGCCTACCATGAGTCACCTTGCTGGTATTTGAAATACCAGTGGCATAGCTTTCATCATCATAGCAACACACAAGCCACCACAGTATGAGATACTGACAGACTGGTGGTAGGTTGGTAGGTAGATAGGTAGATAGATAGATAGACAGACAGACAGACAGATAGATAGATAGATATTTCTCAGTCTTGCTCATATCCTGCTGCACACAAGGACCTATCTGATATTCTTACCAAATAATCATGATCTTTGCAGCTGGGGCTGGACAGCAGCCATGTTCTAGGTTACAGAGGCTTTTTAGTTGGGACAGAGTGAAGTGGGGAGCTCTGCAATAACTTGGATTTCTAAATTGCATGACAGGGCATCACTAAAGGGATTTGACCAACTTGTGCATGGGCAATGTGAAATTTAAAGTGGCCAATAAACACGGAATGGCACCATCTCGGGGTGCTGGGCCCCTGGGTTTGCATCTCCATGTCTCGAAAATAGCCCTGATTGCTATTGTTTCCTGCCCCCACATAAGAGAGTTGACCTCAGCCTGGCAGTTTCTCGAGATGTAGATACAGCTGTAGGTTACCTTTGCAAGGATCTTCTTGTGATAAATGACCCCCACCATGGTGATGGAAGGCAGAATTTTAATGATGTACAGTTGAGTTTGGTCAGGTTAGAAGTGCTTTCAATTGCAGGACTATAATGACAATGATTTACATTATTTAATGTACTTTATTTCACTTTACATGTATTCACCAATTTAATCTTCATGAAGATTTTGAGGTAAGTGTTTTTATTATCTTTATTTTATGGATGAGGAAACAGAAACTCAAAGAGATTAAGGAATTTCCCCAGGGTTAGAGAGCTGATGTGTGGTGGGGCCTAGATTCAAACTCACATCCCCCTCTCCACCATGGTAGCCAGTCGCGTTGACTAAGACAAAATCAACATAGGAATTTCACTCAAGCACATTCTATTTTTACACTAAGACTCCATGCCACCCAAGAGGGACCATGATCAGATAAACCTTGTGTCTATAATCAGAAGTGACACAATCAGAAGTCAGCCTTTGAGGCTGACTATGAAGACACAGACTTTTCTTCTCTGGCCCTTTCCTGCCTCTAGCTCCTCTTCCAGCACATCCCTTCTCGGCCCCCATATTCATCAAGAACTGGTCACCAGATACCCCTCTCTCTGTGGCTACAGTTTAATTTGTTATGCTTCATTATTCTCTCATACTGACTGGCAGGATCATCCGGAGTCTCTGTCTCCCAGGACTTGGAGGACTAGAGCAGCACGCTGAACTCTCTCAAGATGCTTGGTTAATTCATAATCTTACAATACAGTGTTGGATGCTTTTTCTTTTATGACCACCAGTCCTAGTCACTCCTTCTTGTTCCCAATAGAGTTCCTATTCTTTCCAAACACAATCTGACTAACTTCCTTTTTCTGTATCCACCCTTTCCTACTTAAACAGATAAATGACTTGCCTATCGACATAAGACAGATTTATAATGAATATAAGTGTAAACTGTGACTCCAAAACGGATGTGTGTCAGAGTAGAACTGCACTCCATAGGATTTTCAATGCTGTGACCTTTCAGAATTAGATCACCAGGACTTTCTTCTGAGGAGCCTATGGGTGAACTCAAACCAACCTTTCAGTTAGCAGCTGAGCGGTTAACCATTTTTACCACCTGGGGATTCCTGGTTGACTGCCTGCTAAGACAGAAGATTTAGGCAGGCAGAAGAGTCTCTTAACATAATAACCAAAATATCCAGGATATAATTTTAAAAAATTACACATCACAGCAAGAACCAGAAAAACTACAATTTGGATGAGAAAAGATAATCAACAGATTCCAGTACCAGCCATCATAAAAAATACTTCAACAATAAATTACAATTTCTCTTCAAAAAATTGAAGAGTCTTTGCGGCCCCCAGGACACACTTTTGGCCCGGTGGTGGAGTCGCTCCCGGGGTTCGCAGTTCAGCCAGGGATTGGACAGCCCTATGGGGCAGGGCGGGACTGGGGGCGCGGCACTCTGGAGACGGGGACTGGCGGAGGGGGGCGGTGGACAGGAGAGCTGGTGATGGGGGGCCCCGGGGTTGAGGGGGGGAACAGTGTTGACAGGTCATGGGGTTGTTGACCATTGTCATGGGGCAATGTGTGTGCTGGCTGTTTGATGGGAGACTGTTTGTTCTGTAGACCTGCATCTAAAGTACAGAAAAAAAAAAAATTATCTATGTGAGATCAAACTGACAACAGCAACTCTAAAGGTTTGATAGGAAGCCTAGGGGCCAGTGAGTTGAAGATAATGGTGATGGAATAATTTGGAAAAGGATAGAATAGCAGCACAACTGGAAGAATGTAATCGATGTCTCTGAATTGTACATGTAGAAATTTCTGAAATCGTTTAACTTTGGCTATGTATATTTTCACCAAAAAAAAAAAAAAGTCCTCCATGGTTGAGAAGGGAGAGTGTTGACACGTCGTGGGGTTGTTAACCAATATCATAAAACAATATGTGTACTACTGTTTCATGAGAAACTTATTTGTTCTGTAAACCTTCATCTAAAGTACAATAAAAAATAAAAAAATGAAAAATCTCTACAAAAAAAATAGGAGTATAAAAAATGGAAATTATAGAACTGAAAAATACAATAACCAAGTAGAAACCTATCTAAATGGGTCTAATAGTAGAGTGGAGATCACAGAAGATAAAATTAGTGAACTTGAAGTAAAAAACATAATAATATCATTTACAATTGTTCCAAAGAGAATAAAATGCATAGATATAAATCTAATAAAATATGTACAGAATCTGTATGATGAAAATTACAAAATGCTGATGAAAGAAATCAAAGAAAACCTAAATACTTGGGGAGACATATTGTGTTCATTAATTGAGGAATTCAACATAGTAAAGAAGTCAGTTCTTCTCAAACAGATCTATAGGTTTAACACAATTCCTATCAAAATCTCTGCGAGGTTTTTTGTACACATAAACAAGATAATTCTAAAATTTATATAAAAAGGGAAATGCTCTAGAATAGTCAAAATTTTTGAAAAAGAAGAATTAAGTGGGAGGAATCATTTTTCCTGATGTTAAGTTTCACTGTATAGCTACAGTAATCATGACCATGTGGAACTGGCAGATGGATAGACACGTAGATGAATGGAACAGAACAGAGAACCCAGAAATAGAACCACACAAATATGCTCAATTAACTTTTGATGAAAGAGCAAAAGCAATCCAATGGAAGAGGGCCAGCCTTTTCAATAAATGGCCCTGGAGTAATTGGACATCCATAGTAAAAAAAAAAAAAAAAAAAAGAACCTCCACCTACATCTCACATCTTATACAAAAAATAATTCCGAACAGATTATGGACTTAAATGTAAAACTAAAAAACATAGGGGAAAATCTTCATGATTTAGGATTAGGCAAGGAGTTCTCAGACTTGACACCCAAATGTCAGAAAAATTGATAAATTGGGCCTAAGAACATAAAGAGATAGGTAGGTAGGTAGATGATAGATAAATAGACAGACAGATAGATAGGCAGGAGTAGGTAAGTAGGTAGGTAGATGGAGAGATCTACACATTTACATTCATTGACATATAAATATAAACAGGTAGCCCCCAACTTATGACATATTGAGCTACAATGAACCACACTTACCACCATCTTTTTTTTTTTTTTTTGGTACATCTTATCTTTAGTAATAGAAACCCTGGTGGTGTAGTGATTAAGAGTTCAGCTGCCTAACCAAAAGGTCAGCAGTTCAAATTCACCAGGCTCTACTTGGAAACCCTATGGGGCAGTTCTACCCTGTCCTATAAGGTCGCTATGAGTCAGAATCAACTCAACAACAACGGGTTTGGTTTGGTTTTATCATTAGTCATATGTACTACATACAATGTATCTGTAAGTCTATATGTAATGTTTCCAACCTCCAAAGACAAAGATCAGATTTATAAAGAAATTGATAATAAAAGGCAACAATAATGAAAACTAAAACAAATAAAAAATAAAAAATGAGGTATTCTGCTTATGTCAGAACCAACTCACCATGGAGTCATTGGAACTGAACCACGTCGTAAGTTGGAGACTACCGGTAAATAGGTAGAACACAGGGATATAGTCACAGATTTATAGACTATTTATTTCTATATCTATATCTACATATGTTGTTGTTGTTAGTTGCCGTCGAGTCGATTCCAACTCATAGTGACCCCATGTGTGTAGACTAGAACCTCTGCATAGGGTTTCCAAGGCTGTGTCCTTTCAAAAGCAGATCGCCAGGCCTATCTTCCCAGGTGCCTCTGGGTGGGTTCGAAACACCAACCTCTTGGCTAGTAGTCACATGTTTAACTGTTTTTGTCACCCAGGGACATATCTACATATAGATATATGTACAAATCAGAACTTCATATCAATAGTCCAATTCCAATCCAACACCACAAAATTCATTCTAGTTTTTTCTCTTTCCATCTATAACTCCTCTGACAGTGAGAAACGTGGCTCCCATTATCTTTAATATAGTTACTTATTTGATCTTCTTATATGTAACAGATCTCCCACTGCCACCACCATCAACGCACACACCCTCCCCACCATTCACAGACTCGGACCTCTCCCTCCCTGCTACACACTCGCGCACACACACACACATGTACACAGGTACCCTTCTCATCCTGTTCAGGCTTCAACACCCCATGCTGGGATACTGCAACTCCTCACCTCCTACCCGGTATGAACACCTACCTTACTTTAGCCCCATTTAATAGCTTTTGGACTGAATAGTTCAGGAAGGGAAGAGAAGAAGAGAAAGAGAGAAAGGAAAAGATCACGTTTGAATTATCATTGTAACCTAAGCACTGAGTATGTAGTATCTGATGTTAGCTGAGTTAGTGTAAGCCCAATGGGTGCAAAGGCCTTGTTTGATCCATTGCTGTATCCTAAGTGCCCAAGACAATGACTGGCACACCGTAACTGTTTAATGAATATTTGTTAAATGAGTGAATGAGTCAGTAGGTTCACAACAGCCTCACATAATAAATATGTGTAGAATTTTGGCCATATGGCAATTTTCAAATTTTTCAAAAATTTCTGTAATTTTTTAGGGTGTTCCATAAATATATGTGAATCCACAACTAGGACACAGTTGACTTACTATTGACTTTTCACCCGAGCTAAACCATAAGCAAAGAAAGATGAAATATTTCCTTCCAAGTTGACTTCAAATTTTGCAGGGTCAGGAAATACCGTCCTTTCTAACTCCCACAAAACATAACAGCAATTAGGGGTGTGTTTCTAATTATCAAAGTGGATAAGAGAAGACAACTACCCCAGACAAAAATAAGTGTCAACAAAATATAATGCACATGTCAGCCAAAATGGAAGTTAATTTCCCATCAGAAACAGTGGCAAGAAAAAATAAACAATTGATGACTGAAGGACCAAGTAGGAAAAATAATTGTTCCAGAGCTATTCTCTACCTATATGTGGAAAACAGTGTCAAAGTAAAAGCATAAAAGGCCTCAAAAGCATCAAAATCTGCCTTGGCATAATAACCCAAAACCATGACATCAAATTTTTATTCTGTAGTGGACTGATGAGCTTTACCTTCTAAGGATGGAAGTGAAGAATGACTCATTCACAATTTAAAAATATAATAATGAACCCTGACATTACTCCACCCAGACCCATTTCTCAGATAACCACCAACCTGAGGGCAACTACCCACCTACAGAAGTAAACCCAGCAAAGTTACTTACTAATTAGGAAAAATCACCCAATTACACTAACTTGCTGAGGCTGGCAAGCCATGTTTTACTCTATGTAGGCAGAATTTCATCCAGAACACCCCTGAGTGTTGTCTATAAAAAGGCAAACAAAACAGCTGAAACGAGAAGACACTCCATTCTGACCGTCACGAATACAACACTACAACGTGCTTGCCCTGACACCATGTCTCTTCGGCTTTCCGGCGGGTCCAGGAGGCCCTCTCCCCGAACCGCCACAGGATCACTCAGGCTCTCCAGTGGGGGAGCCAGCTTTGGGGCTGGAAATGCTTGTGGCATACCTGGAATTGGAAGTGGCTTCTCTTGTGCCTTTGGTGGCAGCTCATCGGGAGGAAATGTAGGAGGAAGCAATTCCTGCGCTGGCTTCACTGTGAATGAGAGGGGCCTGCTTTCTGGCAATGAGAAGGTGACCATGCAGAACCTCAATGACCGCCTGGCGTCCTACCTGGACAATGTTCATGCTCTGGAGGAGGCAAACGCAGACCTAGAGCAGAAGATCAAGGGGTGGTATGAGAAATTTGGCCCTGGTTCCTGCCGTGGTCTCGATCATGACTATAGTAGATATTTCCCGATAATGGAAGATCTTAAAAATCAGGTAAGAGTTGATACTCCACAATCATTTTTATGTACTTTTATTTCTAAATATACTCTTCCTTTTTTCGCTTTCTTCACTCAATTCTAAAAACATATAATATCCTTACTTGTGATTTTTTTTTTAAGGAAATTTCTATTTAGCCTTAGGAATAAGCATTATGTAGATTCGGTTAGTTAAACTAGTTGCTGAGTCAATTTGACCCGACCACCTGTGTGTCAGAGTAGAACTGTGCTCCATAGAGTTTTCAATGGCTGATTTTTCTACAGTACATTGCCAGGGCTTTCTTCCAAGGTGCCTCTGGGTAGACTCGAACCTCCAACCTTTCAGTTAACGGCCAAGCATGTTAACCATTTGCACCACCCAGAGACTCCCTCGGTTGGTTAACATCATGATAAAAATGCCACTGATTATCTAGTAACTATATTAGTTTTTACGGTTTCCATTTTCTGACTTTAAAAAAAAAAAAAAAAAAACTTGATTTTGTACTGGTTGTGAGAAATTGCCTTTAAAAGTCGAATTTCTTGTTTCTAGATCATCACTTCCACCACCAGCAATGCTAATGCTGTTCTACAGATTGACAATGCCAGGCTGACAGCTGATGATTTCAGATTCAAGTAAGTAGACTCACAGAATGAAAAGAATTCACGGTGATTAATGCAAAGCATTAAGTTGAATTTGTTGTGTGATCTGTCCTTTAACTATTACCAACTCTTACCCTAAAACTTGGATTTAAAATAAACAGAACGTTATTACTTTTTTATACTTGGCTATTAAATAAAAAGTGTGAACTGCTATAAAACCATTGCCCAATACCCTGGTTCTTTTTCTGTCAAAGAAATCCCTCGATAGTTAAAAAAAGATAACTATGCAATAAACTTTGAAAATGTCTCTTGTAGCTAAATCAGTCACTTCAAAATTCTGGAACTTTAGCATTTGATCATTTATTTATTTATTTTATTGGTGACTATTTCTCCAATCACGTAATAAATTGGAAAATCATTAACACTCTTTGAGGTATGAAAACGAGCTGACTCTTCATCAGAGTGTAGAGGCTGATGTCAATGGGTTGCGCAGAGTTCTGGATGAAATAACCCTGTGCAGAACAGACCTGGAGATTCAGTATGAAACCCTGAGTGAGGAGATGACTTATCTCAAAAAGAACCATAAAGAGGTAAGAGACGACAAGCTACATTTTGCTAGCCTCCTCCAGACACTATCTGACAGAAGATAATGAACTTGACCTCTTAAATATGAAGTTGGTGCTAAAGACCCATTGTCTGACAGGCACGAGGGCTGAGTTGTCTTTAGAGGCGGGGAAGTATTTGAACCGATTCGCCTATGCTCTCTTATCAAGTTTCCCACGGGAAAAAAAGAAATCATGTTTTCCAATCAGGGTTATAAGAGTAGTGTTAGACTATGTAATTATAGCTAAGTTAAAATGCCCTCTTAGGAGATTACATCGAATTAGATAAAATAAATACACTTTAAGGACATCCTAAGAAAACTAGATGTGAATCCCTACATAATAGTGGCAGATTTAAAACACAGAAACATTTACTTCATATACATATTAAGTACGTATATTTACCATTAATGCACATTCTTAATAGATATGGCTATAAAAATAGACTGAATTAAACTGTTATACCAGAATTTATACTTCCAGATAAATAATATACTTCCAAAGCGGTCACCCTTAGAAGCTAGATTCATAATCAGATCACGTAGCTACTGCTCCAGTCACATCTTTGAACTACTGTTTTATAAAAGAGAAAACATCTTTATTCTTTGAAAATTAATTTGTAATGTTGAAACAGCCAAAAGACTTCCACAGTCAAGCCAAATGCTTAAAGCAGGAGACCAAGCTAGAATGCTACTTGATGACTCACAAGGCTGTCTGGAAAATATAACTTCTTGAAGAACAACACTTCTATGGATGTACAGGTTCAAGTACAGCCCTGGCCTATGGTAGTTACTCAATAAATTTTTGATGAATTGAGTGCAATTGACATTTTTAATGCCTCCCAGACAAACTCACATGCACCTTTTTTTTATCTTTATTTTTCTGCTTGAACTGAGAAGGTTTCACTAAATCCGCAGAAATAAAAAACATTTCTGGAGATAGAGAAGGTATAGGCACCATCAGGGAGGAAAGAATACTAGAATCGCCTGAAGAGTTTGATGCAAGGAGGAAAGAGAGGGGCTCAGTTACCGTCATTAGGATCAATCCAGGGTGTGGGTGAGGAGGAGGGTTTCTGAAGCACAGACATAAGCTGATCCATGCTGTTTCGGTGTATAGTCTTAGCAGTGATGGTTGCCATTTACACTCTTAGAAGTGACTCGTTGCAACCCAACAGCATACACCTCAGATAGAAGAATGAGTAGACTTTCACAAATAGATTCCATCTTCTACGGAATAATCATAATCATAATAATTAGCATTTATTTAGCATTCATATGCCAGGCAATATTGGTAGGTCTTATTATTAGTTCTTTCACAACCCAGAGGAGTTTTTATTATCCGCAATTTTTCAGATAAGAAAATTGAGACTGAAATAGGTTAAGCAACTTCCCCAAGTTCACACAGCTACTCCAAGGCAGAACCAGAATTCACACACATTTGTCTGACTCCAAAGTCTATCATGACACTATAATGCTCCTGATACACAGCTGAGATTCTTTAGAAGATGATGTTCTTCCCTGGGAATGAGAAGGTAGACTATGAAAATACATATAATATGTAGATATTATGTATTTATATTTATTAGTAATTATTTCAACTGCTTGGAATTATTCAAAATAACTCAGCCCTTCGACAGTGTTCCTGTTGCCTGTGTTCAGGATGTAGTTGAGTTGAGAACCCATCAAAACTAGTCCCAAAGGGGAAGGAAAACCAGTCCACAAAAGTGGAGATAGGCTACAAATGAATAGAATAATAGAATGGAGAACAACTCGTTTTACGTATTCTAAGGATTTTCATTTGGCGAGAGAGTCCCTGGGTAGCACAAATGGTTGAGTACTTGACTACTGGCTGAAAGGTTGGTGGTTCGAACCCACCCAAAGGTGCCTCAGAAGACAGGCCTGGCGATCTGCTTCCAAAAGGTCACAGCCTTGAAAACCCTACGGAGCAGTTCTACTCTGCACTTATGGAGTCGCCATGAGTCAGAATCAACTTGATGGCAACTAACAACATTTGTAAAAAATGCTAAGAACTTTTCTGGGTAGGAGAACTAAAACCCGTGGCTAGGAGCTACAGGAGCAAGAGTTTGGCTCCCTGTAAGGAAGAGCTCTGTAACAAAACTCTTCAAGAATGAAACAGGCTATTTTCTTACGTAGTGAGTTCACCATCATTGAAAGTTATGTCACTGGCCAGGGAATATATAATACAGAGGGAGGGAGGCGGGTCTCTTCACAGCTTGGGAAGTGGAACCAGATAAACTCTAAGAATCTTTCCAAAGCTAAGCTTCTAGACTCTCCATGAGATTCCTGCATAGCTAAGATGAACGCTTTTTTGCACCTAGGAAATGAAAGTTCTGCAGTGCGCTGCTGGAGGCAACGTGAACGTGGAGATGAACGCAGCCCCGGGGGTGGACCTCACGGTCCTGCTGAACAACATGCGAGCTGAGTATGAAGACCTTGCAGAGCAGAACCGCAGGGATGCTGAAGCCTGGTTCAACGAAAAGGTAAATGTAGTCCAGAAAACAATGCCTCTCCAGTTTTGGTGATGTCCACAAAACTAACATTTGCTGTCTTGCTTATATCATTTCAGAGTGCTTCACTGCAACAGCAAATCTCTGAGGATGCTGGGGCCACAACCTCAGCCAGAAATGAGCTGACCGAACTGAAGCGCACTCTTCAAACACTGGAAATTGAACTTCAGTCTCTCTTAGCCACGGTATGAAAAGGATAATTTCTTATCATCTCCTAGGTTGTCGTTTTAAATATGTGACAGTTGATTTTACATTTTTTGAAAAATATGTCCATATATATTTTTATGTAATTAACTTAAAACATATGGAAAGAATAAGATTTCACATATAAAGCTAAAACAGCAAGGTCGATGTCCTTAGATGTATTCTTCCAAAAAGAAAGATTTGCTCTTTTTTTTTTATTACGATGAAAAATACACTACAAAACATACACCAATTCAACAATTTCTATAATTCCGTGAATTGATTACATTCTTCAAGTTGTGCAACCATTCTCAGTATCTTTTTTCCAAATTATTCCACCATCATAAACATAAACTCAATGCCCCTTACCCCCTGCCTCCCACCCCTGATAACCACCAATAAGATTAATAACCACTAATTTGCTCATTTTTAAGCAGGGTCACAGGGTTGTCTTAACTATATGTTAACGTGAAATCCAAAGCAATTATAGACAAACTTAACAAGAGGAGAAACGCATGCCAAACCAAATCTCTGCATTTCTGTAGATCCATCTCAGGTTCTCTTTATTTTTTCCTAACAGAAACACTCCCTGGAGTGCTCCTTGACGGAGACGGAAGGCAACTACTGTGCGCAGCTCGCACAGATCCAGGCTCAGATCGGGGCCCTGGAAGAGCAGCTGCATCAGGTCAGAACAGAGACTGAAGGCCAGAAACTCGAGTACGAGCAGCTCCTCGACATCAAGGTCCACCTGGAGAAAGAGATCGAGACCTACTGTCTCCTAATAGGTGGAGATGATGGGTAGGTGAAAAAATTTAAAGGGAAGATGCCATATACGGGAAACTGCTTGAAACTTAGATCTCTGGAAAGTGAATGTGAGCTCATGTGACCACATTCATGAATGCTAAATATTGAACACAATACAGCCAAGATACAAATTAGGACCACCTTACAAAACCAAAACGTGACAAGTCCAGTGTTCATGGTATGAAAATTTATATCACCTCTTGATGCTAAAACAGAGTGGTTTCAACTGTGTAACTCACTAAATATATTCTTACCAAAGAGCTCGTGAAAATGTAACAGTGAATCTAGAATCTAAGGTGTTCTCTCTAAATCACTCTCTTTTATGATGCTTCCAATAATATATATTCACAGGGCTTGCAAGTCTGGAGGTTTTAAGTCTAAAGATTACGGTTCTGGAAATGTGGGAAATCAAGTGAAAGGTAATTAAAATGAAATTCCATTTTTACGCTATACTACTTCATTTTCAATGTAATTCCTGATTGTTTTTATAGAACTATGACTTAGGAAGAATAGAAACAATAAAGATTTGTAGAAGTCAGTGTGCTAGATGTCTAACTTCAGTGATGTAGATGTGTGCTATTTTTAAACAAAGCAACATGCCAACATGTTTTTAGCTAAGCAAGAAATCAAAACTCACGAATAATCATTCTAAGTATTTGTGCTTACTGCACAATTATAAATATTAAATATAAAATAATAAACTCCTATTATTCCTTTCATTGATACAATTTCTTATTCATCTTTTTACAACCCTCTAAAATCTCCTTTGAAATTTTAATTTTTAGATCCAGCCAAAGCCATAGTGGTTAAGAAAGTTCTTGAGGAGGTCGACCAACGCAGCAAAATCCTTACCACCAGACTCCACTCCCTGGAAGAGAAATCTCAGAACAATTAATTTGAGACACAACAGGGGGCATACTCCACATGCCCACAAAGAAGAGAAGGCATTATAGATCCGTCTGGGAAAACGAGCAAGTCTAGAAAAAGGTCTATCCTATTGTCTTTCTGTTACTGAAATATAATCTCTATCTGGGCAATCAATAGCAGTATCTCCCCATTCATCCGAAAGAACATCACATACAAATATGATGACTCATTTGATTACCCTACAGAAATCTGTTGTCATTTCTCTGTATTCAGTAAACCTTCTTCCTTCAGCAAGTTATCACTGGTGGTGGTGTCTTATCTTTAAGATGTACGTGTCTGTAGTACAAATATATGAACACCTAACAGCTGGGACAGCTGTCTATCCACAAGGGGAAAAAATGAAATTCAACTCCTTCTGCCACAATCAATCTATTTCAAGTGTACTAAAGATCTAAATGTGAAAGGCAAATTTTTCTTCTAGGAAATAAAAAATTTTCTAAATAAGATAGAAAAGGACAAATCATTAAGGAAAAGAGTGATAAATTTGAGTATGGTAAAATTAAAGTGTTTCTGTTTTAAAGGCACCATAAAGATGTGAAAACATAGACCACAAACTTGGAGGAAATATTTGCATCAGGCCTCGTGGCCCAGTGGTTAAAGTGCTCGGCAGCTAACCAAAAGGTCATCGGTTTAAACCTACCAGCTGTTCCTCCACGGGAGAAAAATGTGGCAGTTTGCTTCCGTAAAGATTTACAGCCTTGGAAACCCTATGGAGCAGTTATACTCTGTCTTATAGGGTTGCTATAAGTGGGTTTTTATAATCAACAATGTCATAATATCCAGAATATAAAAAGGACATCTATGATTCAATAAGAAAAAGACAGACAACACTATAAAAAATGGCATAAAATTTGAACAAGTTCCTCACTGAAGAAATCCATAATCCAATGAACATATAAAAATATACTCAATCTCACTAGTAATTAGGGAAATGCAAATTAAAACCACAATGAAACGTCATTTCACATCGTCCAAGTCGGCAAGTATCAAAAAGTCTTACTGCATCACGTGTGGACGACGATGTGGAGCAGCACAAACTCTTACACACTTGTGTGGTTGTAAATACAATCTCTGAAAATTATTTGGTTTTACCTAATAAAGTTGGGAATGTGCATATTCTATTACCCTGAAATTTCATTCCTAGCTATAGAACTCTAAAAGACGCTTACACTTGTGCACCAGGAAACATGACCAAGAATGTTAACAGCAGCATTGTTCATAATAGCAACAATGTTGTTATTGTTGTTAGGTGCTGTCTTAGTCATCTAGTGCTGCTGTAACAGAAACACCACAAGTGGATGGTTTTAACAAAGAGAAGTTTATTTCCTTATAGTAAAGTAGGCTAAAAGTCCAAAATCAGGGTGTCATCTCCAGGGGAAGGCTTTCTTTCTCTCTTGGCCTTCTCATCAGTGTTCCCCCAGACTAGGAGCTTCTCGGCACAGGGACCCTGGTCCAAAGGACTCGCTCTGCTCCCGGCACTGCTTTCTTGATGGTATGAGGTCCCCAACTCTCTGCTTGCTTGCCTTTCCTTTTATCTCTTGTAAGGTAAAAGGTGGTGCAGGCCACTCCCTAGGGAAACTCCCTTTACCTTGGATCAGGGATATGACCTGGGTAAGGGTGGTGTTACAATCCCACCCTAATCCTCTCTAACATAAAATTACAATCACAAAATGGAGGCCAACCACACAATTTTGGGAATCCCGGCCCAGCCAAATTAATACACACATTTTTGGGGGGACATAACTCAAACCATGACAGGTGCCATCAAGTTGGTTCCGACTCATAGCAACCCTATGTACAACAGAACAAAACACTGCCTGGTCCTGCACCATCCTCACAATCATTGCTATGCTTGAGTCCATTGTTTCAGCCACTGTGTCAATCCATCTAGTTGAGGGTCTTCTTTTTTACTGACTCTCTACTTTACCAAGCATGATGTCCTTCTCCAGGGCCTGATCCCTCTTGATAACATGCAACAATAGAATGGATAAATACAGTATGGTTTACTGTATTCATATAACAGAATATGATACAACAGTGACAATTGATGAACTCTAACCCCTGTGGTGGACAGACACTAATATGCCACTCAGATACTCATTTAAGACTTCTCACCCACACTTCAGCTGTCGACCCCTGAGGGATTGCCTTAGCTGCCAGAGTCTCCTCACACAAGGTCACACCCTTTCCTGGAGCAACTTACATCCAATGACTGATTGATGCAGGAGTATAAAGGTCTGGCCATTGCTGCCCAACTCAGAACAGTAATGAACAGGCCATTCTGGCTCCAGAGCTCTGCATGGAGCTCAACTTCTCCCCCATCCCAGTCATGCTTCCTTCTCCCTTTCACAGGTGTTGACCCCAAAGGCAATTTTTAATAAACATCCTGCACATTGAACTACTTCCCAGGGAAGCCAACTGCAATTACCACACACACAAACAATGATGAATTGCAGAAACATCAAGTCAAATGAAGGAAGCAAAAGAGTATATACAGTAAGGTTCCATTTGTATAAAGTTCAAAACAGATTAAACAACCATTGTTTAGAGGTCCATGTGTAGATGGTAAAAAAAAAAAAAAAAGCAGGTAATGAAATCCGGGATAGTGGTGACCTCCAAGCTGAAAGAGAGGAGATCCCTTTGGGGAGGAACAACAAGGGCTCTGAGATACGGGTATTGTTCCATTTGTTAAGCTAAAAGGTAGATACACAAGCGATTGTTTTATCATTATTCTTCAAACTACGCAGATCTTTAATTTTTGTATTTAAGATATTTTACAATAAAATACTTTAAAACAGAAATGATGCCAAAATCATAAGTAAAGATGACTAGAAAATAATTAGGCTGTTGACAGAAGTAGCAAACCTGAACTAGGATGTCAGTGAAACGGAAAGGTGGTGAGTTTAGTTGGGAATATGGACACTGAAACAAGGACAAGTGAATTTATTACCTAAACAGGAGAGAAAGAACTAGAGCAAGAAGTGAGGTTTTGTATTTCTAGAGCAGGGAGGTAATCGCTGAGACCTTGAAAGTAAATGAGAATGAAGAACTCTCTGGATGCAGAGCAGAGGTGTGGGGAATGCGCTGTGCAGTGGAGAAGGATGCAGAGGTAGATGAACTAGACAAGAGGTTCAGAGGAAACCAGAAGGATTTGGAGTTAATGAAATCAGGAGAGAGTATCATCAGTTCCCAGAACAAACAATGTAGTCTCTATAAATATGTGTGTAAAATACATTCCTTGCCAATTATAAAACACTTTTTGATGTTATGCCACTTGGGTTCCGTGCCACTGTTCCCATTCATTTAATAACAATAACCATGAATGTGCTCAGTAATAAGATTCTTGTTCAGTAATCATGCTACTTAATTTGGAACATATTTTAAAAATTTAATGATGGTTATATTATTGAAAGAAGACAACCTTCTGGAAACTTTTGCAGAGCATCTACCTATATATGGCAGCCAGCATGTCAACTCTGTTGTATTATCTTCCTTCTGCCACTGTTGCTGTCATCACTGTCTCATTCTTGGTTCACTGTAGGGTTTACTCACAGCAATTTTGAGAATTTTCAGGTATTTATGGTGATGTCTTAGCAGATAAGGTCTCTATGCAATGATAAAATTGCACCTGTCTTTACTTAGACTTAAAGTTATATCAACACAGACCTGCATAGGCAATAAAATTGCCAAAATGGTGGATATATAGTCAATTAAGGAATAATCTAAGAGGAAGGAGGGAGAATGGCATTGAAATTGATATTTAATAGTCTAAACCTTATTTCTCCAATATTATTTTCAAAATCTTTAAAATGTTACTCGAATAGGGTCTGTGCCCTAGAGCAGTCGAGCCAAAGAAATACACTCCAAGTCAGAAAGAGCGAGAAAGTTTTAATTCAGGAAGCATACACCACCAGGGACCCAAAAGCAATGCAGGCTGTCCTTAGGGAATCCCAAAAGGCATTTTTACATCAGAACTTATATATGATTTTTTCAAAGGTTAGAAGTGTTGTTATTCGTTACAAGGTAATTGCTAGAGACTCTTTATCATACTAAAGAGATAAGGAACTGGACATTTCGTTATCAGGCTAAAGATATACATCTCTGACATGGGGCTCTAATCTTCCTGTGGGGGATCCTAAGTCATAAAACAAAGTCGTTAACAAAGATATACAAAAGGGAGAAGGCAAAGAAAAAAGAAAAAAAACTTACAGGTTCATCTTGGCGTCATGTCAAGCACTCGGTTGCTCGTTTTGAAAAGGAGAAAACGTGCTGGGGAGTATTAGGGTCACAAAAACACATACCACCATACTACTTAGAGAGTTCTCATAAATATTAACTGAAAACTTATAACTAGTGCTTTCAGATTTTTTGTGTGCGTGGAATAATTCCAACTCAGTACCATTTCTCTTCTAATCTCTGTAAAGGAATGTAGATTGATGAGTCTAAACAAAGGCAATACTGGCATCTATTATTCTTTGGGAGGCCTGCTGGTGCAGTGGTTAAGAGCTCAGCTGCTAACCAAAAGGTCGGCAGTTTGAATCCACCACCTGCTCCTTGGAAACCCTGTGGGGCAGTTCTACTCTGTCCTATAGTCACTGTGAGTCAGAATCAACTCGATGGCAACAGGGTTTTTTTTTGTTGTTGCTGTTATTCGTTGAGTTGGCCAAAAACATCAACTGAGTGTCTACTAAAAATCCAGCACTATTCTAGGGACCTAATCCATGGGAATCAAGACAAACCTAGTTCTGATTTTTATGGACTTTCCATACTAATGGCAGGAGACAGGCAATAGACAAGTGAACAAACACAAGGGTGTTGGATGCTACTAAGTGCCATAAAGACAATAAACAGAGTGATAGTTTGAAGATGGGCGGCTCCTTTAAATATGGAACACATTTTCAAAATCTAATGGTAGTTACAGAAAGAAGATAACTTTCTGGAGACGTTTCAAAGGGAGTGACATTTGAGCTGAGATCCAAATGATGACAAGAAGAAGATCATGAGAAGCTCTGCGGGTAGCTAGTGCAAAGGCCTCCTGTCAGGGAAAAAGCATATTCCAGAAACAGAGATATGGATGGTGTGACTGGAACAGAGTGAGCAAGGAGGAGGGAGGCTCAAACGAAGTCATAGGAGAAGCTAGACTTTATTCAAAAGTTCAGTGGAAAGCTATGGGGAGGTTTAGACCAGAGAGTGCCACGATCCTGGAAAAATGACTATGGTTGCTGTCATAGATTGAATTATGTCCCCCAAAAAATGTGTGTATCAGTTTGGCAGGGCCATGATGCCCAGTATTGTGTGGTTGTCCTCCATTTTGTGATTATAATTTTATGTTAAAGAGGAGGTGGGATTGTAACACCCTTCCCCAGCTCACATCCCTGATCCACTGTAAAGAGAGTTTCCCTGGGGTGTCGCCTGCACCAGCTTTTATCTCTCAAGAGATAAAAAGGAAAGGGAAGCGAGCAGAAGGTGGAGGGGGGCTCATACCACCAAGAAAGCAGCTCCAGGAGCAGAGCACTTCCTTTGGACCCGAGACTCCTGCGCTGAGATGCTCCTAGACCAAGGGAAGACTGATGACAAGGACCTTCCTCCAGAGCAGACAGAGAAAGAAAGACTTCCCCTGGAGTTACTGCCCTGAATTTGGACTTCTAGCCTACTGGACTCTGAGAGAATAAACTTCTCTTTGTTAAAGCCATCCACTTGTGGTATTTCTGTTATAGCAGCACTAGATGACTAATACAGTTGAGATGTAGAAAATAGATTGTAGGGATTCCGGCAAAATGGCTCTCTAGGCAGAAGCACCACGCCGTCCCTCCACAGCAAAGATCTGAGAAACTAAGCCGAACAGAGAAAACAACAATCCTGAGACCCTAAAGCATCAAATGAAGAGATAAAGAACTCAGCCAAGCACCAAATAGTGAGAAAACTGAAAGAGAACGGAGAGCGAGGAGAGATTCATGCAGAGGTCCCCTATCAGCTAACGCAGTGCGGATCCGCCATCTTGGACTCCTATCAGAGAGCAGCAAACAGGGGGTACGAGAAAGCAGCTTTGTGGAGTTTCCAGCAGGAGACGAAACAACCGGTAATTTGCGATATATGCTTTCCCACCCCCCACCCTTCTTCACCCCCACTAGGCCTCCTCTGCTTCCTGCGGACACAGTCTCTTGTCCGGGAAGCACCGACTGCTTGGATTCCACCCACCTCAACCGGCCAGCTCTCTGAGTGCCATTTGTTCGTTGCTGGGGTTGCTTTTTTCTGCTTCTTTTGATTTCTTCCTTACCTCTCACCACCTCCCCCTCCTTTCGCTCAAATACCGGGCTCCGTACACCATTTTTGCTTCTTCCTGAGGGGCTATGGAGCTCCATTCGAGTGTGGAGCTGCTTCCCGGTCTGGGCTGCCACACTGATGGGATCCCAGGGCTTTTATTCATTTGTTTGTTTCGAATTGTTTGTTTGTTTTCTTTTCCTTTTCTTGAGTTCAGTGCCAGTTATGGCCAGCCGGTGCTGCATTGCTTGGAACCTACCCCCTCGGTTTGCACAGACGTGCAGAGGGATCCCTGAGGTCGTTTCTTTTTTCGTTGTTTTTTTTTTTTTTTTCCTTCTGTTTTTTTGGGGGCTTTTCTTGTTCTTTTTTCTTTTTAAATTTCTTTTGTTTTCTTTACCTCTTTCTCCCTTTTTGTCTTCTTCATTACTCAGTTTCTTGTCTGTCTATATTTTCCTTCTCTTTCTGTTCCCTGAATACCTGGTGTTGTATACCTCTACACCTTCTAGCCAGGCTGTACTGCAACACCTGAGAACAACTTCCCCAGACCTCATAGACACACCGGTGGGTTCCCTGGGAACTTGGCTGTTCTTTTCCCTTTCTGATTCTTATTTATTCATTCTTTTCTTTTCTTCCTCTTCCCCTTTTTGTTTTTCTCCATTTCATAGTCTCTCATCTCTCCACTCCAACGGCAAGCTCCCCTAGCATTCTTTTTTGTTTGTTTGTATGTTTTTGGCTCCTGTT
>NW_004443990.1:16969078-16970020 GCF_000243295.1 Trichechus manatus latirostris | reverse complement strand
AAAATAATGCAGGAAAAAAATGCCAAAATAAATTCACAATTAGAAGTTATACAAAAACAACAATTAGAAATCCAAAAGATAAACAACAAGATTTCAGAAATGAATGGTGTCATACAAGGGCTGAGAGGCAGATCTGAAACGGTGGAAGACAGGACCAGTGGAATTGAAGACAAACACTTGGATACAACTCTGTTTGAGGAAAACTCAGAAAAAAGAACTAAGAAAAGTGAAGAGACCCTGAGAGTTATGTGGGATACAATCAAAAGCAAAAATTTTCGAGTGATTGGAGTTTCAGAACAGCAGGAGAAAACAGAAAACACAGAGAGGATCATTGAAAAACTGGTGACAGAAAACTTCCCCAATATCATGAAAGATGAAAAGCTGGCCATCCAAGAAGCTCAATGAACCCCATATAGGATAGACCCCAAAAGAAAATCACCAAGGCATATCATAATCACACTCACCAAAACCAAAGACAAACAAAGAATTCTGAAGGCAACTCATGAAAAACAAGGAGTCACATACAGAGGAGAAACAATAAGACTAAGCTCAGATTATTCGGCAGAAACCATGCGGCAAGAAGGCAATGGGATGACATGTATAAAATCTTTAAAGAAAAAAATTGCCAGCCAAGAATAATATCCTGCAAAACTCTTGTTCAAATTTGATGATGAAATTAGGTCTTTTCCAGATAAACAGAAATTAAGGGAATATGTAAAAGCCAAACCAAACTTACAAGAATTATTAAAGGGAGTTCTATGATCTGAGAACAAACAACTTCAGCTCAAAGGCAGAATCTAGGATGCAGGATCGTACCAGCCAGATACCAATCTAGGAAATGAACTCTCAAGAACTATCCAAAACCAAAAGAAATACAACAGGGAATCAGAGCAGTGAATCAGTAAATGACAATAACATCAAAACAATAAAAGAGGGAATAAA
>NW_004443990.1:16958568-16964186 GCF_000243295.1 Trichechus manatus latirostris | reverse complement strand
GTTAACCAATGTCATAAAACAATATGTGTACTACTGTTTCATGAGAAACTATTTGTTCTGTAAGCCTTCACCTGAAGTACAATAAAAACAAAGAAAGAAAGAAAGAAAATAGATTGTAGGAAAGCAGGAGTGAAAGCAGGGAGGCACTTGCAGTAATCTACATGAGAGATGACAGAGGTTTGGCCTGGCTATGAAGACTCCTACTTATTCTTCTCTGGGAGTCTTCCCAGAACACCCATTCCATGGCACCTATACTCCATAGCCTCAGACTGTTTTGTAATCACCTAGTTACCCATTTATCTTGCGATTTGACTGTAAGCTCCTTGAGGGTAGGAGCTATTTCTATCATCACTGCAAGCTTAACCCATAGCACAGTGCCAGACTCAGAGCTGAAAGGACTGAATCATGTGACTGAGGCTTATACCAAAGCAATTAGACTACACCTACAGTCTAAAAAGAACTAAACAATTAGTCATGGAAACATTTAAGTGCCAAAATGAACTCTAATCGCTCCACCCTGTACCATACTTAGCATAATAAATATCCAAAAGGAATCTATTAAAAGAAGTACAAGAGAATCAGATCATTAATTTGGGGAAAAAAATCACACAAAGCGTCACTATGAGTTGGAATCAACTTGACGGCAATAGGTTTGGGTTTTCTGGTTTTAGTTTTCCTGGCATCGTTTAGGTGAAAATTTTGAGCCTCGGTGGCACAGTGGTTAAGCCCTCAGCTGCTAACCCAAAAGGCTGGCAGTTCAAACCTGCCAGCTGCTCTACGGGAGAAAAATGTAGCAATCTGCTTCTGTAATTATAACAGCCTTGGAAACCCGATGGGGCAGTTCTACTCTGTCGTTATGAGTCAGAATCGACTTAACGGCATAGAATAACAATGATAATACAGTGCCTGCTTCAGAAGGTTGTTGTGAGGATTATATAACTGATCTATGCACTTTGAAAAGTGCCTGGTTCATATTATTAAACCCTCAATAAATGTAGTTACACCGATAAAGAATATGTAAAAAAAAAATCAAAATTAATTCCACGTTATCAGAAAGCTTTAAAGATATAGGAGACTTTTGAGACTACCTAGTCCATGCTAAGTTTCCCCATGAGGGGACTGAGGCCCAGAGGGACGGAGTAATTTATTCAGAGTCATCTCTGGTACTTAGAATGAGAGATGCAATCTTATCAATCCTCTTAAAGGTGAATGTAATTCTCTGTATTTTGCCATAAAGTTCAGGCGATGAATTGAATAAATCAGCCAACCAAAACAAAATTAATCAGGAGAAAATGACCTAGTTTCAATGAATGCATTTCCAAAATGGCAAGTCTGCAAAGAAAACAAAGAGAACGCGGCTCCTAATCCTCTTCCTTGTGATGCTTATGCCTGCAGGAACGCGGTGCCTAGCCTGGCCAAGATATTCCTGCTCAGACAGGAGGGAACAACATGGCAAGGTGGTCAACTTGCTTGAACTAGCATCTAAGACTGAAAGCTTTCCAAAGAGGGAAGAGGAACACAACTATGTTGGTTCACTAAGGCTTTCTATTTGCTTGAAGTTAAAAGGGGTATATTTATATACAGTACTGAAAAATCATGAGGCTTTAGTAACTTTAAAACATAACCAAAAAGTCTCAGTCCAGTTTATAGGTATCAATGAAGTCTTATTAACATTTTACACTAATTTAATTTTTCTAGTTCTTTAATCCTCACCTATGAAACTACATATAGAACCTCCAGCCACGTAGGCTGCTACTATTAGCCTTTTCCATTATAATTTAATGCTCTGCTCTAGGTCATTGATATGCTCAATTCTCATGATGCTACAGCTATTTGGCAGTTGCCATCTGAAAAGTGAGAAAGGAAACATCCTACCCCAACTCCTCAGAGCTCTGTTCTGCAAAGAGGTCTCGCAGCAGGAACCCAAGATTTCAGCTTCAATGCATTCCTCCCCTACACCCTCACCCCAACAACTGCCAGGATGGGTGAGCATTCCACACTCAAGACCACCATGCCCCTCGTATATCCAGGTCCTGTAGCCAAGTGTAGCTCATGGTAGACTCCTTCTTTCCTTAAAATGAGTTCTTTCAATGAAGTCTGACACATGCTACAATATGCTGAGTGAAGAAATTCAATCACAAAAGGACAAATATTGCATGATCTCACTTATGTGAAATACCTAGTATAGGCGAACATACAGAGATCAAAATTTAATAGTGGCTACCAGGGGCAGGGGGAGGGGACGGAAGGGGAAATCATTGTTTAGGAAGCATTGAGTTTCTGTTTATGGTGATAGAAAATTTGGCAACGGATATTGGTGATGGTTGCAAAAAGTAACTGAGGTAATTGGTGTCATTGAATTGTACACCTGGAAGATGTTGAATTGGCAAATGTTTACAACAATAAAAAAATGTATTTTCTCTTAGAGGTCTTCTTTAATATTTAGCATCTGTCAGGCCCCTGCCAGTTCTCTGCACATACATATATCCCAAGCCCAATCATGGAGAAGGCTGGAGATCCTTTCACAGAAGGCCCATCAGCCCCTACATGAAGCAGATGGAAGCAATTCCTCCTTGGTGTACCTGAATCATCATTCTGGGTTAGAAGGATTTAACAAAAGTATTTGGAAGGCTTGACTATACAAGGGGGATGGGGGTTTGTGTGTGTGTGTGTGTGTGTGCGCGCGTGTGTGCGTGCGTGCATGCGTGCGTATGTGTGTGTGTGTGTGTGAGAAGGATAATTGAATCAAGGTGAGCTTAAGAAAAATTTACATTCATTGTAATCATTTTTGGGTAATTAAAGCAAAAGTGGGAAATTCAGCCAATGTAAATATACATGTTTCAGACATATCAGAAGATAGCATTTTCAACCTGTCACCACAATCAAATTTCTAGTCCTAGAAACACAAAAAGAAAGAAAATATAAAAGGGCATGCCCCCAAATCTGACATAAAAATGCATTTTCCAGGACTCACCATTTAAGCCATGCCATAAAACCCACCCCTCCCCTTCCTGCCCGCCTTCAATGAAGTCTGGAGATAGATCTCCAGAAGACTAACACAGGCATCACAATTAATTTAATGGTGATTATACTTTATGTTTATATAGCATTTTTGAATCTTTATATACAGATACATAATATGAATTTGATCTTCACAGAAGGTAGGAAGAGGTAAGATGATGACCATTTATAGATCAAGATTCAGACTGAGAGCTATGTTACCTGTCTTGTCCTAGGTCACACAGCAACTAAATGACAATACAGGACTTGAACCCAGGTCTCCAGATTGTTAGTCCAGTACTCTTCCCACCCAACACACTAGCCTACAAATTTGGCAAGGATTTCAAAAAGTAAATCCCGTGAAACTTATTCCACAAAAAAAAATGATTTTATATAAAGCGTTTTAAAAACAGATGGGCAGACATAGAAACAAATAGATGTGACTTCTTTCTTCAAAGTGGACCTAAAATGCTCAATTTTATCAATAATTAACATCAAATGACTAGAAAGTAAATAATGTTCACTTCACTAAGAATTTGTCAAGACAAAGGCCTAATGCTTCTAAGTTAATGAAGCAAGTATGATTGTCAGAGAGTCATAGGAAAATTGAAAGATTTCATGGGAAGTTTTGCTTAATTATAACTTTCACCAAACTTGTCTCACACAGAGCATTTTAAAGTAAAGTTGGTGGAATTAGAGTAGAAGGGAAGAAAATATTACTCATTGAAAAGAATTTTGAAATTAATTTTTAAAAACTGCTTTATTATACTTGACTGTGTCACAGTTAAAACATAGACAGGGACAAAGAGAGAGAGAATCTTTCTTTCCCAAAGAAATAAAATACTACAAAAATATCTAATGATAAATAGAAATACCATATGATCCAGCAATCCCACTCCTAGGAATATATCCTAGAGAAATAAGAGCCATCATACGAATAGACATTTGCACACCCATGTTCACTGCAGCATTGTTCACAATAGCAAAAAGATGGAAACAACCTGTATGCCCATCAACAGATGAATGGATAAACAAACTATGGTACATACACATAATGGAATACTACACGATGATAAAGAATAGTGATGAATGTGCAAAGCATCTCACAGCATGGATGATTCTGGAGGGCATTATGCTGAGTGAAATAGGTCAATCACAAAAGGACATACATTGTATGAGAGGAGTCGGAGCCAACATGGCACTATAGACAGAAACACCATGCCGTCCCTCCCCTGCAAAGACCCGAAAAACTAAGTAAAACAAAGACAAATGTCAATTCCTGAACCCTAAGCATCAAATGAAGAGATAAAGAACTCAGCCAAGCACCAAATAGAATAAGAAACTGACAGAGAATAGAGAGCAAGAAGACATATGTGCGGAGGTCCTCTAGCAAGGATTCGCCATCTTGGACTCCTGTCAGAGATCAGTGACAAGGAATATGGGAAAGCAGCTTCACAGAGCTCCCAGAAGGAGACAGAGCATCCAATAATCAATGATATACGCTTTCCCACCCCCCTATCCTTCTCCCCCTGCTCTACCTCTGCCAATTCCTAGCTGGCTGCAGTAGCTCAGCTGGTCGGGAAGTGCAGTGTCCAGGCTGTTTGGATTTGCCCCACCCACATCAGAAATTGGCAGACAGGGCGTACAGGGAAGCAGTTTCACAGAACTCCCAGCAGGAGACAGAATAACTGGTAACCAGTGATATATATTTTCCCACCCCCTCCCCCATCCTCCCTCTCCCAATCCCACAGCTTCCCGCTCGGACTCCTCTGCTTCCTGCTGGCTGCAATCTCTTGGCTGGGAGGCACCAGCTTCAGCCCCGTGTCCCTTGGACTCACCCCGCCCACCCCGGCTGGCTCCCTGAGTGCCATTTTTTTTGTTGCTGGTGTTGCTTTTTTCCGCTTCTTTTGGTTTCTTCCATGCCTCTCACTACCTCCCCCTCCTTTCTCTCAAACACTTGGCTCCATATGCCATCTTTGCTTCTTCTTGAAAGGCTGTGAAGTGCTGCTCAACTGGGGAACTGCTTCCCTGGCCCACACTGCCACACTGGTGGGATCCCCGGGGATTTTTTGTTTTGTTTTGTTTTGTTTGTTTGATTGATTTCTTTTTCTTTTTGCAGCTTGGGAGCCTAGCCAGGCTGTACTACTTGGCTTGTGAGCCACTTCCCTGGTCTGTGCAGCTGCACTGTTGGGTCTCTGGGGGCTTTTTCTTTTCCCCCTAATTTTTACTCATTTATTTTTCTTTTTCCCTTTTTGTTTTTCTCCGTTTCTCAGCTTTTCATCTCTCCACTTCAATGGCAAGCTCACTTAGAAATTAACAACAGAAAGAGCAAGGAAAAAAAATCAATTACATGGAAACTGAATAACACTCTGCTTAAAAACCACTGAGTAATAGAAGAAATCACACATGGAACCAAAAAATTCCTAGAATCAAATGAGAATGAAAACACATCATACCAAAACCTTTGGGACACAGCAAAGGCAGTCTTCAGATGACAATTTATAGCAATAGATGCACATCTCAAAAAAGAAGAAAGGGACAAAATCAAAACACTAACTACCCAACTCAAACAAATAGAAAGAGAACAGCAAAAAAAGCCCACAGCCACCAGAAGAAAG
>NW_004443990.1:16957068-16958468 GCF_000243295.1 Trichechus manatus latirostris | reverse complement strand
GAAAGGATAAACAAAATCGACAAACCACCAGCCAAACTGACAAAAGAAAAACAGGAGAGGACGCAAATAACCCAAATAAGACATGAAATGAGGGACATTACAATAGACCCAACTGAAATAAAAAGGATCATAACAGAGTACTATGAAAAACTATACTCCAACAAATTTGAAAACCTAGAGGAAATGGACAAACTTCTAGAAACACAAGATGACGCTGAAAATCTAAACAGACCTATAACAAGAGAAGAGATTGAAAAGTTAATAAAAAAAACTTCCAACAAAACAATGTCCTGGCCCAGATGGCTTCACTAGAGAATTCTACCAGACATTCAGAGAAGAGCTTACACCAGTACTACTCAAACTATTTCAGAACATAGAAAAGGAAGCAACACTTCCAAATTCATTCTATGAAGCCAGCATAACCCTGGTACCAAAACCCAGCAAAGACACCACAAAAAAGAAAATTACAGGCCAATATCTCTCATGAACATAGATGCAAAACTCTAGCCAATAGAATTCAGCATCATATCAAAAAAATAATACACCACGATCAAGTAGGAATCATACCAGAGATGCAACGATCGTTCAACATTAGAAAATCAGTCAACGTAATCCACCACATAAATAAAAGGAAAGAAAAGAATCACATGATCATCTCAACAGACGCAGAAAAGGCATTCGACAATGTCCAACACCCATTCCTGATAAAAACTCTCAATAAAGTAGGTATAGAAGGGAAATTTCTCAGCATAATAAAAGACACCTGTCTTAGTCATCTAGTGCTGCTATAACAGAAATACAACAAGTGGATGCCTTTAACTAAGAGAAATTTATTTCTTCACAGTAAAGTAGGCTAAAAGTACAAATTCAGGGCATCAGCTCCAGGGGAAGGCTTTGTCTCTTTGTTGGCCTTCCCATCAATGTTCCCCCAGACTAGGTGCTTCTCTGAGCACGGACCACGGGTCCAACAGATGCACTGTGCTCCTGGCACTGCTTTCTTGGTGGTATGAGGTCCCCTGTCTCTCTGCTCACTTCTCTCTTTTATATCTCAAGAGATTGCCTCAGGACACAATCCAATCTCGTAGATTGAGTCCTGCCTTACTAACACAACTGTCATCCATCCTCCCTCATTAACATCATAGAGGCAGAATTTACAGCATAGAGGAAAATCACACAATACACGGAATCATGGCCTAGCCAAACTGATACACACGTTTTTGGGGGTACATAATTCAACCCATGACAGCATCTATGCAAAACCGACAGCCAACATTATTCTTAATGGAGAGAGGCTGAAAACATTCCCCTTGAAAACAAGAACAAGACAAGGATGCCCTTTATCACCACTCCTATTTAACATTGTGCTGGAAGTCCTAGCTAGAGCAATAAGGCAAGAAAAA
>NW_004443990.1:16948560-16956645 GCF_000243295.1 Trichechus manatus latirostris | reverse complement strand
CCACAATCAACACCCATGGAAGCAGCAGTCAAGAAATCAAAAGACACATTGCATTGGGCAAATCTGCTGCAAAAGACCTCTTTAAAGTGTTGGAAAGCAAAGACATCACCTTGAAGACTAAGGTGCGCCTGACTCAAGCCATGGTGTTTTCAATCACCTCATATGCATGTGAAAGCTGGACAATGAATCAGGAAGACCGAAGAAGAATTGATGCCTTTGGATTGTGGTGCTGGTGAAGAATATTGAATATACCATGCACTGCCAAAAGAACGAACAAATCTGTCTTGGAAGAAGTACAACCAGAATGCTTTTTAGAAGGAAGGATGGTGAAACTACGTCTTACATACTATGGACATGTTATCAGGAGGGATCAGTCCCAGGAGAAGAACATCATGCTTGGTAAAGTACAGGGTCATCGAAAAAAGAGGAAGGCCCTCAACAAGATGGATTGACACAGTGGCTGCAACAATGGGCTCAAGCATAACATCGATTGTGAGCACGGCACAGGACTGGGCAGTGTTTTGTTCTGTGGTGCACAGGGTAACTATGAGTCAGAACAGACTTGACGGCACCTAACAACAACAACAAAAACTAGAAGACCCACATCAACCTTCTTTAACTATAAATTTAATCTCTTCAGGTGTGACACCTTTCAGTGTAGGATTTCTTCAAAGAAAAGGAGTGGTCAGGGACACTGTCTCAGACACTATCAGTGAGGGTAGCGACCGTGAGGAGTGTGTTTCAGCCATGGACCAAATGGCCATGTGATGTAATGAAATGAATGTTGGGTGGAGTCAAGGGTCCCAGGTTCTAATCCTGGTTTTTGTACCATCTAGCTCTTACATAAAGAAAAGTTAACTTTTCTAAGTTTCAGTTTCCCTCTCTGTAAAATGCTCTGACTGCCTCTCACAACTGCAATAAGTATTCAATTATGATGATATGCACAAACAAAAAAAACCAAAACAGTTGCCATCAAGTCCATTCCAACTCATGACGACCCCATGTGTGTCAGAATAGAACAGTGCTCCACAGGGTTTTCAATAGCTGATTTTTCAGAAGTAGATCACCAGGCCTTTTTTCCAAGGTGCCTCTGGGTGGACTCAAACCACACTCTTTCGGTTCGCAGCTGAGCACTTAACCACTTGAGCCACCCAGGGATGCCTGTATGTACAATGATGGCAGAAAACTGCAAAAGTGATGTAAAACTGCAAGCACTAATAGCAGGAGAGGTTAGACAAGTAAATGATATTTTAAGCAGCAAAAAGTCTTGAATCATTAGAGCACATTTTTGAAAAATGACACTTGAGGTGGACTAGGGACAGGGTTGCAAGTGTAGGCGTAGGTTTCCATGGTGGTAATAAACATTCCTGCAGTTAAGGCAGCCTCATGATACACATGCTGGGCTCTACATCGGTGAGCTTTTTTCACGTGACAAGCACACCGTCTAGAACCTCAGTTACCAAGATACCATATAAAACAGCTGCTGATCCAAAAATCAAAATCAGTAGAGATTCAGCCCAGTCAAAGATGACAGCAAATATTATCCGATAATTGAGGAATGTATGAGTCAAACAAGAAACCTGCACTCCTTCACCTCTTGATTACAGGTACTGTCGTGGGATTTTTAAAATAAAAAATAATGTACTGCAACATACACATGATCTTGCTTTCTATTTTTGAGGTAACTGCTGCTAGTGATTAAAATCCCAGAATTATTTTTAAATGGACAAGGGTCAAATAGTTATCGATTACATCAGTTTGTCATTAAAAACTCAAGCAGTCCCCAGTTCCAAAAGGAGTTGTCTTTCAGCAATTGTTTATAAATTGTGTTGAACAAATACATTTTCACTTGCTTTATGCCAGGCCCGCTCCTTTAAAAATATAACTCATTTAATCCTTATGAAAAGCTACAAAATCGGAACTAATATCTTCATTTTACAGATAAGGAAACCAAAGCACAGAGATGTTAAGTAACTCTCTCAAGGTTATAAGGCTAATAAATAGCCAACTAGTAAGTGGGGAGCTGGAAGCGCAAAAATGTGACTCCAGGATCCTTTAAGTACCATACAATACTGGCCTTTTGGAATTTGAATATATTTTCCCCCAGAAAAAATGTTATAAAGAGTTATAAAATTCTACAATAGCCTATTTAAACCACACGTACAAAAACACACACATACACACACACACACACACAGAGTTGCTGTCAAGTCAACCCCAACTCACGGCAACCCCATGTGTGTCAGAGTAGAACTGTGCTCCATAAGGTTTTCAGTGGCTGCGATCTTCCTGAAGTAGGTCGTTCTGTCTTTCTTCCAGGTACTTCTGGGTGGACTCAAACTGCCAACCTCTCAATTAGCA
Organism: Trichechus manatus latirostris; assembly: GCF_000243295.1. Taxonomy (NCBI): domain Eukaryota; kingdom Metazoa; phylum Chordata; class Mammalia; order Sirenia; family Trichechidae; genus Trichechus; species Trichechus manatus. The sequence goes on along the minus strand of NW_004443990.1, from coordinate 16,954,284 downwards.
GTCGAGTACATTAACTGTTTCCATTACCCAGGAACTTATGCAGCTGTGCTGAAATCCTGTGGCCCTGTCAGAGTGCTAGCCCTGGCTCCTGGGCACAGTACCTGGCACAGAGCAAATGCTCAGTAAATGTTGTTAACTTTAATATAAAACATACAGCCTTCTTATGACATTCACACTCTAGAAAAACTTGGAGAACCCAACAGCAGGGACATGGATTTTCTCCTCTCCAGCATTTCCTACATTGGCCTCAACAGCTTGGTGGTCAAAAACGATTTGGGCGATCAGGCGTTTTGGAGATGGCACTAGTCTTTGACAGCAGATGGCAGATGGGGTCTCGATTTTAGCAGAAGAGCAGTTGCACAGAACTTTAGCAGCAAAACTGGAGAGAGAGTCTGCGTTTCTATTGCTGGGTGGCAAGGTATGGTTGCAAGTCTGTGACAGAAGGTGGTATGGAAGTAGGTAGCAGGATGGCAAGAGGAGCTTCTGGGAACAAGCTACATAGAAACTGGGTCTCTAACTAGGGCAGCTGTTTGTAAGCAAGGGACAACGATAAATCAGCCATCTGCAGCCCAGAATGTACATCTAGGTCAACCACTGAGACAGCAAATAATATCTTTCTATTGTTTCTTGGTAGAAAAAAAGTAAATTAGAAAACAATATGTGTACTACTGTTTCATGAGAAACTATTTGTTCTGTAAGTCTTCACCTGAAGTACAATAAAAAAGTAAATTATTTTTCTGACATTTTCTCAACATTGTAAAAAAAAAATCAGAAGACTGGCTGTGATTATATAAAATACAACAAAAATGATACACTAACTTCCTGAAGAACAGGGACTGTGTCCTTTCAATTTTATTGCTAATTTAATTTTTTCTGTTCTTTTTCATTACCGTTGTTTAGTTGATTTTTGCAGTGTTCAATAAATAATTGATGAGTTGACTTATTACTAACATGCAAAATATAAACTAAATAAATAACCAAGTAAAATAAATTGTAGAATGATAAATTATAAATAGGAAATAAATAATAGAATAGAATAAAAACAGAATAAATAGAATTGACAAATAAATTGAACAACAAATAATAGAATAATAAGTGAATAAAATCATAAGTGACTAGATCAACAGGTGAATAATGAATGAAGGAATAGCACCAACTATTAAATACTATATTCACTAAAAATGGCAAAATGAATTTGAAAGCATCAAATTACCTTCTTACATTACAATGTATAATATGAGTAATAAAGAAAGCATGCATTAAATTTATCCTTACCCAAAATAAATTAATCTGACACTATCAAAATTCTCATCTCCAATTTTTAAAATTGGTAAGGTATAACAGGAAGATATGAGTCTAGTTTATCCAATCAGACATTTTGTTCCAACTTACTCTTTGGATACAATACCAAAACCTATAAAGTACTGTAAAGGAGAATATTCTTTATCTTTTAAGTTAAGAAACAAATAAAAATACAGATATCCTGGATTTTTGTTCAAGTAATATCATTATCAAGATTGCAATCTTAAAGAAACCACCACTCTGAGTCTTTTTTAACTTGAAAAGGAAGGAATTGGTCTAAATTACTTTACATCCTTCATCCCTTTCTATACGGTAGAGAATTTCCTTAAACAGGTTTATTCAAAATTTGCATGAAGTCATTGGAGTAGATTTTATATATGTGTTTGTGTGTGTGTGTATAATTTAATAGAAAAGCATTTTAGAAGTATTCTTATTTCAACCAATTTTTAACCACGTTCCAAAAACATTAGTATCAAAATGAGGCTTATCTGCAGCGCAAAATAGAGGTCAACTGCACAGTCAATGTCCTGAAAACTCTGACAACTACTGACTTATAAGTGAATATGAAAACCAAATCGATGAGAGCGGCTTATCACAAAGAAGAATCATGCCTCAATGCTTTTCTACCTCATCTCCAAAATAATCATTTTCATCAGTGTTCATTTTAACAAAAAGAATAACGAGAAGATGAAAGTACAAAGCTACTTTAATTTTTTCTATTCCTTTAATCAGGTACTGACGGATAAGAAAATTTCTAGTAGTAGTTTAATTACTTGAATGCCGCCCCAGCCACAGATCTGTTTCAACATTTGAATACTGAGAATAACAGGAAATTTTTGTCAAGCAAAACTATAAGGAAGCTAAAGGATAGTTCAATTAATACAATGGCTAGTGCGAAGAAAGAGGGAAAGGAACGAGCGAAGGAAGAAAGAAAGAAAAGCAAAGGAAAAGAAAAATTAGTAAGTAAAATGGGACTGTACTTCAGACCTCTGTTCTACTGTGATGCTACAGTCCAGAGTGACTCACCACCAGCTCAGTTCTCCACTGAAGCAACTGATCAAACCAGAGACGAGCTCATGAAACTGGACCACAATTCTTCACGCCCATGACGCTGAACTACTACTCCTAATAGCTAAGGTATATGATAGCGGCTAATTATAGTTATACATTTAAATCCAAACGCATTTGTAAAGGGGGTCTACGTGATTTAAAAAATAATTATATATAAAAATTTCCCAAGATAAAAGCCTTTAGAAAAGGTACTAAGGACATCAGATGTACATAGAAAACTGACTATAAAACACTTTAATCAGATGAAGTTAGGCTGATCTCCCAATTTGGCCCCAGGTGGGGCCCTGGTGGCGCAGCATTTAAGCGTTCTGCAGCTAAGCAAAAGGTCGACAGTTCAAATCCACCAGCCGCTGCTTGGAAACCCTATGGGGCCAGTTTCGCTCAGCCCTGTAAGGTGGCTATGAGGTGGAATCGACTCAACAGCAAGGTTTTTTTTTTTTTTTTCGATCTTATCAAATAGACAATACAGTAAAAATGTAAAAAATAAAAATGATCAAGCCTTATGTTTGAATATAGAATTACATTTTACAAAATACTTGTGCGTTCTCACATTTGACATTATAATCCTGCACAGTAGGTAGGACAGGAATTATTATCCCTAATTTTATAAGTGAGAAAACTTTGGCCCAAAAAATCCAAGTTTCTAACTTAAATTAAGGGTTTATGGTAAGAGATAGAGTCAGAACTCTACAGCAGGTCCTCTGATATCAGATCCAGGCTGGCATTCTGTAAACAGCACTGAGCATGGAATGCATAGGCCTGGGTTGGAATCCCAGTTCCAACACTTTGGGGAAGTCACTTCACTTCTTTGAGCTTTGTTGCAGATTGTTCTTTTGGAAGCAGAAGCTGAGATAGAGTGAAAAGGTCAAAAGGTGAAACACCTATTCAAGGTAAAGGGAGGAAGCAGGATTGGACGGAGGGAGCTTGAGACTGACTCAGACCAAAGTCTCTGCCAGTCTAACCAGAGCCCTGAAGCAAATATTGCCCATTAGCCCCCAGTATACTTGAAAACAATAGTCATCCCCACTGACCAACCAGCTCCAATGGATCCTTTTAACTTTTTTTTATAATTTTAAGTGATTTTATGAAGTAAGATAAAGAGGTAGTGCAAACAAATTTATTAGAAATTTCAATACGAATTTAAACATAACAAGCCCTAATTTTTATTCCATGATTTTTTGGTTTTACAGTATATATATCAGTCTGTATACCATCAAAATGGGTAATATCCTTTGAATGCAGCCAACTGCTCATTGACTGTTATTCATGAACATAGAATACATTCACCCTGTAAATACTGATTCCAGATTTCAGATGCATTTCTAAAAGGTTCCAACTTACTGTTACTTCTGGTTCTTCTTGATTTGCATCAACAAAATAAAATACATTTGAGATATTTGATGGCGCATGTTTTTTGAAGAAAGGAGAGTCACCCTCTTTGATCCATAATTGCAAAAGGTTTTTTAGATTTATAAACACCAATTGAACAGCCAATCCAATAATTTTTTGTTTATTTCTACATCACCTATTTCCTTCAACTCACCTTTCCATAAACGTCTGTCTTCAACATCTGTGCACTTACGAACCTTATCAAGTACATTTTGGCTATAAACATCTTAAAAGATGAAAGAATATTATCACTCATCATTTTAGCAAAATGGTATGGCCTAGGTTATTGTGGCAAAATAGTGTGATGAACTCCTTCCTACTGAATGACTATAGACAAGAACACTGTATTTCTTTTTGTTCTGAGAAACAAACTGCTCACCCTTGGATTCTTGATTTTGAGGAAATTCATCTAGGATATTGTCATCTGGAATTCATAGTCTGAGGTCTCACTTAGCCAATCAATTTCACCACACTCAGAGTCTAGAGTGATGCTTTCTGCTCTTCACATCAATTTGATTTTTTTAACAATTATGAGATGTCTTCTTCTATTAACTTTCTTTTCTTTGCCAGTATGGACAGAAAATGAAAAACTCTAGATTTTCAACAATGTTCAATGAAAGCTTAAAAAAGAATAAGACCACAAAGATGGCGTCTCCAAACTTCTTTTATATTTTCTTGAAAGATGATGTAATACTTTGAGCAATGCATTGAGAAAGCTAATGGTATAAAAAAACAAAAATGATTTATTTCATAGTTGCATCAACCTTCTAGGCAATTCCACCACTCTTTCACTTTCTTATTATTTTAGTCTCCTTTAACATAATTGGGAATAGTTGATAATTAAAGATGAAATAATTCCTATGATGATGAAATAGCAAAATGTTCCAATATCTAGAAAAAAATAATAGTACTAAGATCCCATAATGTGTTGTAGACTTATGCAAGTATCCGAATGGGCCCGTATGGTAATTGCAATATACAATGAGTTTTATTATATAAATATTTTTTAATAAGTAAATTTTCTCTTTGTTCTTTGAAAGACTTCTAGGAAAGAATATAAGTCATAGAATATACATCCTTATAAATAGTTATTCTTCATTCCCACCTACAAGACATTTCATCTATGAAATGTTTCCTGATACCCCTTCTTCCATTAGCCCCTCCATCTTCTGGGGTCCTGTGGCAGTTTAGGCAAATCTCTATTTTATCACTTAATACAATGCACTAAATTTGTCATGCTGTTTCCAACAGACTTAGATCCCCACTATACAGGAAGAGATGCATGCTCGGAGTGCATAGGGAAGGGGAAGATAAATACCAAATGGGAGGATGTAGAAAAATTCTTGGAAATTTTATAAAATTGTGTAAAACTCCACATATTTGTTGTCATCATTCATTTTTCTCCAGAGGCATCTACTTTTGTAACATTACTGATGCTCCTTGACATAATTACATCTTCATCATGGTAGAGTACGTAGGAAGTTACGGAAAAGTACAAAGTTAATTTGCAAAATAAAAGACCTTGTAAATCTACCTTTTAAGGGTGAAATATATTGTAGATATATCCATAATTAATGAGGAAAGTGGGCTTGTATCTTTGGATTGTGTTTAATGGAAAGTAGAAGCAGGAGAAGGAGAAGAAGACAAAGACAAAGAAGAAACTAAGTCTTGTTCATTTAAAAAAAAATAGGGTTAGGCCAAAATTAATGGATCTGAGGAAGGGAAAAAAACTCTGTGTATTGAATCTGGAAGCTGAAAAGAAGCATTATTATTGCTCAAAAAGCTTACATAGAATTATTCAATGGCAATTTACTGACTAACAACTCCAACTTATCAACAAAGCATGCTTTCAAAGCTATTCCACAAGAAGTCAAAGTATCTCTATTTGCAGATGATATGATCTTATACACAGAAAACCCCAAAGAATCCACAAGAAAACTACTGGAACTAATAGAAGATTTC
>NW_004443990.1:16946496-16947895 GCF_000243295.1 Trichechus manatus latirostris | reverse complement strand
AAGAAAAAATAGGGACAATGCTAGGAGCCCTAATACATGGCATAAACACAATACAAACCATAAGTAACAATGCACAAGCACCAGAAGAGAGACTAGATAAGTGGGAGTGCCTAAAAATCAAACACTCATGCTCCTCAAAAGTCTTCACCAAAAGAGTAAAAAGACAACCTACAGACTGGGGAAAAAAGTTTGGCTATGACAAATCCAATCAGCGTCTAATCTCTAAAATCTATAAGATACTGCAAAACCTCAACAACAAAAAGAGAAATAACCCAATTAAAAAATGGGCAAAGGATATGAACAGGCACTTCACCTAAGAAGATATTCAGGCGGCTAACAGACGCATGAAGAAATGCTCATGATCATTAGCCATTAAAGAAATGCGGATCAAAACTACAATGAGGTATCATCTCACCCCAACAAAGCTAACACCAATCCAAAAAACACAAAATAATAAATGCTGGAGAGTTTGTGGAGAGACTGGAACACTGATACACTGTTAGTGGGAATGTAAAATGGTACAACCACTTTGGAAATCGATTTGGTGTTTCCTTAAAAAGCTGTACGTACCATACGATCCAGCTATCCTGCTCCTTGGAATATATCCTAGAGAAATAAGAGCCGTCACACGAATAGATATACGCACACCCATATTCATTGCAGCACTGTTCACAATAGCAAAAACATGGAAACAACCTAGATGCCCATCAACGGATGAATGGGTAAACAAATTATAGTATATCCACACAATGGAATACTACGCAATGATAAAGAACAACAATGAAGCTGTGAAACATAACATGGAGGATGTTGGAACTCATTATGCTGAGTGAATTTAGTCAGTAACAGAAGGACAAATACTGTATAAGACCACTATTATAAGAACTCAAGAAAAGGTTTAAACACAGAAGAGAACATTCTTTGATGTTACGAGGGTGGGGAGGGATGGTGAGGGTTATTCACTAACTAGATGGTAGATAAGAATTATCTTAGGTGAAGGAAGGACAGCACACACTACAGGGGAAGTCAGCACAACTGGACAAAACCAAGCTAAGAAGTTTCCTGAATACAATCAAACACTTTGAGAGACAGAGTAGCAGGGGTAGGGGTCTGGGGACCATGCTTTCAGGGGACATTTAGGTCAACTGGCATAACAAAGCTTATTAAGAAAATGTTCTGCATCCTACTTTGGTGAGTAGCATCTGGGGTCTTAAAAGCTTGCAAGTGGCCATCTAAGATGTATCAATTGGTCCCAACCACCTGGAGTAAAAGAGAATGAAGAACACTGAAGACACAAGGAAAGTATTAGCCCAGGGGACAGAAAGGGCCACATAAACCAGAGACTTCATCAGCCTGAGACCAGAGGAACTAGATGGTGCCCAGCTACCACCAACGACTG
>NW_004443990.1:16942695-16946203 GCF_000243295.1 Trichechus manatus latirostris | reverse complement strand
AGATACAAGAGACTAAATGGGCAGCTTCTGTCTGGAGGTGAGATGGGAAGGCAGAGAGGGTTAGGAGCTGGTTGAATGGACATGGGGAATCGGGGGTGGAAAGGAGGAGTGTGCTGTCGCAGTATGGGGAGAGCAATTAGGGTCACATAACAATGTATGCATAAATTTTTGTATGAGAGAATAACTTGAAATGTAAACTTCATTTAAACTACAACAACAACAAAAAAAAAGCCATTCCACATAAATTAGCAAAGTCACTCTTTCTCTCTGCAAGAATAGCTGCAATGCTCAATTTGTTCCCAAAAATTTAAAAGGGAATACAAAGCTGCTCATCATTATCACTGGATTAAAAAAGAAAGAAATTTTGCCTGACAAATTGCTACTGAGTAGAACTTGTATTTGGATTGTGACTAACTCTGAAATCTGGTTTAAGAATTCAACTGGGATACCATAGGGAAAATGCAGGAGTTTAATGGACTTAGAGACAATGAGATGTATAATTGGCCAACTACAAATTTACATGAAGATGAGGAAAAGATTGGTGGTAAATAATAGATTGTCAAGCACTAATGAATTCTAATGAAATAATAACAAGTTTAATTTTACTCCACCCTTATCTAACTTTCCTATATAAATTGGCCCAATAGGGTGACTTTAACTCAAAATAAATGAACCCCGAATGGATTAGAAATGTGAAACTATGACTAAGCCAAATGAAGGAAACTCCCTAAAAACTGTGTATATATGGACCAAAGGACTTCCGTATCAGAGCGATTCTTACTTCCACTTCTCACACCTGGACAAGTTAAATGTTGGAGAGCACCATGTCTTGCTCATCTCACATCTCCTCCTCCAGGGCTCGGGGCAGCAGCTCTGTCAGGTAGTTCACTGGTCGGAGCAGATGTTGCCTGGGGAGCAACTCTGCCTGAGGCTTCCAAGGAGGAGCCAGCAGCTGTGACCTGAGTAGGAGGTCTGGTGGTGGCTTTGGAGGCAGCTTCGGAGGGGGCTTTTGTAGCTGCTCAGTAGGAGGCAGTTCTGGAGGATTCTCAGGCTCTGGGGATGACTTTGGCGGGGGTTCTGGATTTGGTGGCAGTGCTAGTGGTAGTGGTATGGGTGGTGGTGTTGGTGATGGGGGGCTTTTCTCTGGAGGTGAAAAGCAAACCATGCAGAATCTCAATGACCACCTGGCCAATTACCTAGACAAAGTTAGAGCCCTGGAGGAAGTCAACACTGATCTGGAGAACAAAATCAAGGAGTGGTATGACAAATTTGGGCCTGGGTCTGGAGATGGTGGATCTGGAAGGGATTACAACAAATACTATTCAGTAATTGAAGATCTGAGGAATCAGGTGAGAGAGCACATATTGCTGAGTTTCCGTTATTTTTGTATTTTTCACTTTTATTTGGATCATGTACTGTAATGAAAATTTTAAATCAAGGAATTGTTTGAAAACATATTTGCTTGTTATTTGCTTGTTGTATATGTAAAACGGGACCTTCGTATTTTAACTATAACAGTACTATACATAACATCCAATAACACTTTCTGTTTGCATCTCATTTGAGTATTTATACATAAGAATAAATTTTAGACAATGCCAGGCAGCTAATTAATATGTGTATGTGAGAGTGATGGCAATGAGTCAACATTGGTATGACAAATTTGGGCCTGGGTCTAGAGATGGTGGATCTGCAAGGGATTACAGCAAGTGTTATCCAATAACTGAAGATCTGAGGAGTCAAGTGAGGAACTCGGTGACAATACTTCTTCAGTAATCTACACCAGATAGTAGTTCCTAAAAAATTTTCCTGCAACTATTTCCTGACAATTAAATGTGAATCAGTGATTATGCGGTGTCCATTAAAATGTTCTTTGTTTGTTTGTTCTTGCATCTTTAAATCTCCTAGATCGTAACAGCCACTGTTGATAATGCCAGCATGACTTTTCCAATTAACAATGCTAGACCTGGAGCTGAGGACTTCAAAATGAAGTGAGTTTACCTCAAAATAGCATCCATCGCTATGGCACAAACAAGAATTTCAACTTGAGATCTTGGACTCCTATCGGAGACCAGAAAACAGGAGGTACGAGAAAGCAGCCTCACGGAGCTTCCAGTGGGAGACAAAACAACTGGTAATTGGCGATATATGCTTTCCCACCCGCCACCCTTCTTCACCCCGACTCGGCCTCCTCTGCTTCCCGCAGCCACAGTCTCTTGACCGGGAAACAGCGGCTGCTTGGATTCCACACACACGAACGGGTGGCTCTCTGAGTGCCATTTGTTGGCTGCTAGTGTTACTTCTTTCTTTTCTGCTTCTTTTGATTTCTTACTTGCCTCTCGCCAACTCCCCCTCCCTTCGCTCAAGTACCTGGCTCCATGCGCCATCTTTGCTTCTTCCTGAGGGGCTGCGGAGCTCCGTTCGAGTGTGGAGCTGCTTCCCGGTTTGGGCTGCCGCTCTGGTGGGATCCCGGGGCTTTTGTTCATTTCTTTGGTTTGAATTGTTTGTTTGTTTTCTTTTCCTTTTCTTGAGTTGGGAGCCCTTTCTGGCCACGCTGAGCTGCGTGGCAGGGAGACTCTCCTTTGGCTTCCACAGACGTGCAGAGGGATCCCTGAGGGCATTTCTTTTTGTTTTTTGTTTGTTTGTTTGTTTGTTTTCCTGTTTCTTGGGGGCATTTCTTGTTTTGTTTTGTTTTGTTTTAATTTGTTTTGTTTTCTTTTTCCTCTTTTTCCCTTTCTGTCTTTCTTCATTGCTCAGTTTCTCATCTCTCGATATTTTCCTTCTCTTTCTCTTCCCTGAATACCTGGCGTTGTATACCTCTATGCCTTCTAGCCAGGCTGCACTGCAAGACCTGAGAGCAACTTCCCCAGACCTCATAGCTGCACCGGTGGGATCCCTGGGAACTTTGCGGTTCTTTAACCTTTCTGATTCTTATTTATAAATTCTTTTCTTTTCTTCCTCCTCCCCTTTCTGTCTTTCTCCATTTCATAGTCTCTCATCTCTCCACTCCAACAGCAAGCTCCCCTAGTGTTCTTTTCTGCTTGTTGGTATGTTTTTGGCTCCTGTTCCTCTCTCCTACCTCCCATATCCATCTTAGCTCCACACATAACAATCTCCCCGCTGCATCCTGCCTACCTGCACCATGCGCTTGACATCACACCACCAAGCAGCACAGGCACAGCCTACTGGAACCTACCCTGCACTGATTACCGACCCACCCTGGTGGCTGTAGTAAGTGCCACAAACAACCCATCCCAGTAACTCCTCTTCAGCTAGACATGCCCTGCTGTACCATATCTGAGTGACTGACCCTACCAGGTGAAGAAGGAGACGAAAAGTATTGAGCGCACAGACGAGCAAACAACAAAGAACACACAGTCCGCCTGCTCAGACATAGTCAATTTTTTTTTAAAAAAAGGGACAAAACAAAAAAATCTACAATCAATAAATGAGAAAAATAACCACTGAATGCCCTGAAAACAGCAGACAATATCAAAACATTTACAAA
>NW_004443990.1:16926119-16937340 GCF_000243295.1 Trichechus manatus latirostris | reverse complement strand
TATACTTCTGTTTCATGAGAAACTATTTGTTCTGTAAGCCTTCACCGGAAGTACAATAAAAAAAAATACAACAGATGGTCGTAAGCGTGCTTCATCTTAACTCCAATACATCATAAGTCGGTGGTTACCTGTACTCTATGCTCAGTTACTTCCCTGTCCCAACACAATAACTTCCTCTGTCTCTTGCGCATGCACAGGCACCACACGACACCTGGCCAACCCCATTTCTATATCCGTTCGCGAAAGTTATTGTGTCTCCCTGTGCAAGAGGCCGAAGAATGAGGAGGGCAACTCCAGTGTGGTGGCGAAGGAGTTTATTAGGGAGACTTACATACAAGGCCAAGTCCTGGATGCTACAGAACCAAAGCATATCTCCGTGCTCTGCAGTGGGAGGGCAGAGGTTTTATAGTGGTGGACAATAATAGTGGCTACAAGTCAGGGGCTTATATAAGAATGACTCAGCAAACAGTAGTGAACTAGCAGACCACATGAGGGTGCTCACATTCAGACACACAAAGCCTGTTTCCCCCCAGTTCACCCCTTGAGGCCGGCTCTTACAGTCTGGCACATTTCCCCTCCTGTGCATAGTATGTGAGTCCCTGTTCCTTCCCTACCTGGAACAGACATAGAAGTTGGGTTGGCCAGGTGCCGTGTGGTACCTGCGCATGTGCAAGAGAGAGAGAAAGTTACTGTGTGCCCAGGACAGGGGGAAATCTTCTCTGATGAGGAGAAGGAACCGGGAGAGAGAAAGTGACCCAATTCTCAGCCTCCTTATCAGAGAATGCTCTGGGCCCAAGTCCTTTCCTTAGACAGCCTGGATGGGAGGTGTAGAGGCAGACCATTTCCCCAAGAGTCCACTCCCCAACTCCCATCAGGGTGCCAGAAAAATGAAGCAAAGCAGTACAAAGTCTTGGTATACCCATTGCCCATTCTGGACATTGAGCCGCATGTACATGGTTTGCTGCATAACTCTGGTGAATGCTATATCTGTGTAATCATTACAGGCAGTATTTAATGAGCATTACTAGTAGGAATGTCCCCAGCAGACTGATCAGGTACGCTTGGAGAAGAGATTCCAAACAGTCATCCCAGCTGTGGCTTATTCTAAGCCAAATGAATAGGTCAAAGGGCTGCATTTGTCCAGTCTTATGTATGTACAACATGTCATGACCCATTTATGTAAATACAGCATATTTCTCCCAACATGGCACATTATGTGAACAGCACACAATTCAGTACAAGTAATACCAAAGCCCCCTTTCTCAGCACAGTTGAAGGCGGTATTACCATTGTCAGACCAGGTTAATTCTGACTTGGTGTAGTCAGTGAATATACATTGGAACCACCTGGTCATGTTCTGCAGGTTCTCCATATCCAGAGTAACATCCAACTCAGTCTTAAAAGTACCATTCTCAGAGTCCAACCATCTAGTCCTGTGTCATTTACATTTTGAACACACAGAAATTTCCTTCTGAAGTTGGAACACTCCCCACAGCCAGCTTTCATGTTTCAAAAGATGTTTTCCACAAGTAGTGGAGTCGACTGTACTCATTTACCACACGATCTCCTCCGCACACCAGGTTACACATTCAGTTGGTCCACAAGGTGGACCAGATCAGCTGGAACGACATGGGGAGATGACTTATCATGTCGGTTTAAATGTTGCACAGCCAACAGTTGGTCTGATGGGTAGCTCTAGCAAAAGCCTGCATCACTGGGGCCCATCGATGAGGGGCCTGTCCATCGTTTTGAGATAATCTGGGAAGAAAAAGAGACAACGTTAACAATTCCCCCCCTCCCCTTTCCTATCTCCAGTGGGACTTGAGGTGAAGGGTTGCCCTGGTATAGCCACCCAGGCTGTCTGTCCTAGTTATGAGGCAGTGACCTCTGTGAGAACCCAGATCTTTTGTCAGAAACAGTTGTATACAAAAGAAATACACACGTTTTATAGAATAGACAGTTTGATTAAACAAATGGGGCAAATGAGAAATGCTTTTGTAGGGAACTGCTGCATTGAGACCTGAGACTGCTTGTCTTGTTCTCTCCCATCAGCCATTTAAGCCTGTCCATTGATGTGCTTAATTGCCCCTCTGGCTTAGCGGTGATATAGAGCGTGAAGAGTTCATTCAAGATCCAGTGGAAGCCTCTGTATAGGATATGATTTACCTGCCAAGAACGCCCTGGCCTGTTGGCTTGGGAATCTGTTCCTGGGCAAGTTTTAGCCTTGGCCAGGGTTTCGTAGGCAGGTCAGCTTTTCTATGCTGTTCGGCATGTTCTGATGACAGTAACAGTCCATGCCCGTCGGCCAAGTCTAGGGTGGTGTATGAATCTCCGTGGGCCATCCTCTCTTAAATCCAGGAGGTGATCGGTTGCCCATCTCTTGTGCTCTGGAGCAGAGGGTACTTCAGCCTTTGTAGTCAGTTGGCAAGAGTTGTCTGCTCATCGGTTGTTTTCCTCTCAGCCTACGGGCCTTTCTGGTTATCATCCACACAAGTAACAAAAGCTTATCAGGAGTAGAACTGATTTTTTTTTTTTTTTTTTTTTTTCGGTCCAGATGTCTCATCGCCATACAGGCTTGCTGTATATGTCAGTCTGAGGGTTGTCGGTGGCCAGATTGAACGGCCTAGCTATTAGCTATAGCCCATGTCACAGTTTCTGTGTGTCCCCTAAAATGGCCTTAACTGCAGCAATTGCCATCAAGGCTGGAAGGCAAAAGTTTACAAAGGTGTGCATTAATACATCAATGTTATCAATACATACAGTGAGGGTTTGTAGGGCCCACGAAGGGACCTACTTGTAGTTAGACTTGGGCAAGTGTCTTAGTGATGATGATCTCAGAACTAAAAGTTTTCCTCATTTTGGTGCTAGGTGTTATAGAGATCACAGTCACCTGTGTATTGGTAGCTAGAAACCCAAGACACACAATTCTTTTCATTTCCTCATTGAACTTTAACTGTAACATAGTACCTTTGTCTCTCCCTGGTGACAGAGGGATCTAGGCTTAATCTTCAGTCTTAATTATTTATGAAAGTCAGAACATTTGGTCAAAGTTGGCACAGCGCTCGGTCATTTGTAGAGCCATGCCTTCACCATACCAAGTGCAAGCATGGGTTCAGCCCAGTTGCCTGGTAACATGGAGGCAGTCTGTCCTATTTAAGTTTTCCCCTTACGATTGCAGCTGCGACTATGTTGTTACCCGGTTATCTTGGTGGGGACAGTTATTGGGGAATTCCAGAGAAGGCCTCTAAAGTCTCTTCAAGGCCACTCAACACAAGCTATCTTGAACGGCTTTTTGCTCCTCTTTTTTTTTTTTTTTCCCTGTTTTAACTTTTGCTTTGCACTGGATGTTACAGGGTGTTCTCTGCACCAGGAACCTGCTTAACTCCTCCACCTATCTCCAGTCTCATTGTTGGAGGGCTTTGAGCAATGGCTAGGGGATTGTTCCCCTAACCTCTGACTCTCTCATCTTTACAAACCTGCAGGTGAGCATTTCTAGTGGCTCATCCTGTCCACAGACATTGCTGCTCAATCTGTCAGTGGGGGCCACACACAACTGCTGCACATCACTTTCCACCGGTAACTCTTTCTGTGAAGCTCTTAGGCACGCTTCAGCAGCCAGCTGGGCTTTGGTGGCCAGCTGAACAACCTAGAGCAGTGGCTACCCCATGGCCACTAATGTTCTCCTAGCTGCTTTTCCACACTTATCAGGGTGTGCGTCTTCCCACAACTAGGGTATGCTGCTTAGCATTTTCAGGGCATCCTTGCACTCACGTGGTGGTTCACACACATCAAGCTTACGGGCCAGACCTCCCCACGTGGAGGTCGCTGGCCAGCCCAGGATTTCCCCCGCAGGGGCCTCGCTCCCACTCACCATTTCCTCAGTCTCCTGGCTGGCTCACCAATTGTCCAGGCATGGACCAGTAATGTGAAATTTGCCTCCAAAAACGGAGGGTACCGAGAAACCGAAGAAAGAAATAGCCAACTCCAGTGTGGTGGCGAAGGAGTTTATCAGGGAGACTTACATACAAAGCCAAGTCCTGGGTGCTACAGAACCAAAGCATGTCTCCGTGCTCTGCAGTGGGAGGGCAGAGGTTTTATAGTGGTGGTGGACAATAGTGGCTACAAGTCAGGGGCTTATATAAGAATGACTCAGCAAACAGTAGTGAACTAGCAGACGACAAGAGGGCGCTCACGTTTGGACACACAAAGCCTGTTTCCCCTTCAGTCCACCCCTTGAAGCCGGCTCTTACAGTCTGGCACATTTCCCCTCTTGTGCCATAGTATGAGAGACCTCGTTCCTTCCCCACCGGGAATAGATATAGAAGTGGGGTTAGCCAGGTGCCATGTGGTGCAAGACACAGTGAAAGTTACCGTGTGCCCAGGACAGGGGGACATCTTCTCTGATAAGGAGAAGGAACCAGGAGAGAGAAGGCCACCCAGTTCCCAGCCTCCTTATCAGAGAATGCTCTGGACCCAAGTCCTTTACTTAGGCAGCCTGGATAGGAGGCGTAGAGACAGACCATTTCCCCAACATTCCCTTAACTACTCTGATAGAATGCCTTTATTTGAAAAACACGTAACAGAATATTCTTTGGAATGAACAGAAGATAGAAGCCCTGAGTTTTCTCAACTCTTTAAAGATTCATCAGAGACAATGTACCAAACCTTTCAGTATTTGGTTTTCCTTCTAATCAAAAATCATGCACTATATTAATTAACATTTGTTAATCCGGGGGGTGTTCCCTGCAATTGGGAAATCGTGAAGCAAATTTAAGAGAATTACTCTTTCAGAAACAAATTATCAGTCATCAAAACCTCTGAAAGATTAAAACTGGCATTCTGAAAAAAAAATATCTTGCTTTGCTCCACCTTTGTTTTTCTTCTTCTTCATGATATAGTAAAGGCCCCAGGGCTCTGACCCAGCTTCAGAAAAAGAGCCAGTAAAGTGGGCTCACAAAAAAGAAATTATTCAATTATAGATTAGCAAAACTGTAACAGGGATTAAGAAGAGACACAGAAGAGGAACACCCTAAAAGTGTGTATGTAAGAGCCAAAAAAGCAGCCTACGAGCACACTCTTCCCTCTCTATCACCTCTCCTGTTCACCCGGACAAGCTAAACGTTGGAGAGCACCATGTCTTGCTCATCTCACATCTCCTCCTTCAGGGCTGGGGGCAGCAGCTCTGTCAGGGTGTCCGCTGGTGGGAGCAGCTTCAGTGGTGGAAGCAGATGCGGCCTAGGGGGCGGCTCTGCCTGGGGCTTCCAAGAAGGAGCCAGTAGCTGTGGCCTGAGTGGGGGGTGTGGTGGTGGCTTTGGAGGCAGCTCTGGAGTGGGCTTTGGTAGCTGCTCAGTACGAGGCGGTTTTGGAGGAGCCTCAGGCTCTGGGGCTGTCTTTGGTGGTGGTTCTGGTTTTGGCGGGAGTTCTGGATTCCGCGATGTTGCTAGCGGAGGTTTCTATCGCTATGGTGGTGGTATGGGTGGTGGTGTTGGTGATGGGGGACTTTTCTCTGGAAGTGAAAAGCAAACCATGCAGAACCTCAATGACCGCCTGGCCAATTACCTAGACAAAGTCAGAGCCCTGGCGGAGGCCAACACTGACCTGGAGAACAAAATCAAGGAGTGGTATGACAAATTTGGGCCTGGGTCTGGAGATGGTGCATCTGGAAGGGATTACAGCAAGTACTACCCAATAATTGAAGATCTAAGGAATCAGGTGAGAAATTATACATTGCTGAGTTTCTATTACTTTTGTGTTTTTCACTTTTATTCAGATCATATATTGTAATGAAAATTTTAAATCAAGGAATTATTTGAAAACATATTTGCTTGCTGTATTTGTATTTTAGAAGCCCTGGTGGCGTGGTGGTTAAGAGCTACGGCTGCTGACCAAAAGATCGGCAGTGCAAATCCACCATGCGCTCTTTGGAAACTCTATGGGGCAGCTCTACTCTGTTCTATAGGGTCGTTATGAGTTGGAATCAACTCAAGAGCAACGGATTATATGTATTTTAACTATAACAGTACTGTACATGACATCCAATCACACTAATTTTCATTTTGCATCTCATTTGAGTATTTATACATAAGAATAAAATATAAACAACGCCAGGCAGCTAATTAACATGTGTATGTGAGAATGATGCCAATGAGTCAACATTCATTTAATCTAATTATTTTATGATTAATTCTGGCAGGTTGACATATTGTAGTATCTTGCTAGATTTACATAATCTTTGAGACTATCTTTTCTTCCTAGAAAATCTAATGCAAATATTGTATAAGGATGCAGTGGAATCTAAAATGTTAGCCACTGCTACCTGGAAAATACATTTTTAGAAACTTTTAAGTGAAATTCAATATTTGCACCATTTTTAAAACAGCTCGTGGAATAACTGATATCCCAAGACAGCAGGCATATGCAGAGTGCTGTGTTCTGTAAAATAATGTTCTCTGCTTTTTCCAGTAAATGTAGAACTGTTACCTTTTTGCAGAAAGATGTAGTCCTGCATACACCAAGATTATCAATACAAGCGCCGTCACCAAATGGGTTTGCACAGCAATTCACCCTTAAAAGCAAATAACACAGGGAACATCTACCCTTACAGGCAGGCATGCAGAAACAAGGTAAAAAAAAAAAACCTGATTTATTCACTATTGTTGTCTTTTCTAGATCATTACTGCCACTACGGAAAATGCTGGCATCATTTTGCAAATTGACAACGCCAGGCTGGCTGCTGATGACTTCAGACTGAAGTAAGAAAAATGAAGACTTGAAAACAAGTAAAAAATATTGTAGGAAAAATAAAAATTAAATCAGCTTTATTCTAAACAAAAAAAAAAAAAAAAACTTTGAGAATCATGACTTAAATTCGCAAATATCCCAAGGAAAACTTTAGAAATCATTATTCCATCAACAAATAAAAAAACAGGTAAATTAAGGATGAGAATTTTGTTGTAAAATTTATTGGACATGATTAGAATTAGCATTAGCACATATTTTTCCTTATGAGGGAAAAATTCCTAAGAGAAACTTGTAGCCTTCATTTATCACAGTGTTCAGAGGAGAAAAACTTTTCTTCAATATCTAAGAATGGAATATATTCTTTTAAGTGTGGCCAGGACAGCTCACCAGACTGTCGTACTGCTGCCCCTTCCAGGTATGAGAACGAGCTGTTTCTCCGGCAGAGTGTGGAGGCCGACATCAACGGCCTGCGGAATGTCCTTGACGATCTGACCATGACTCGCTCTGACCTGGAGATGCAGATCGAGAGCCTCACTGAGGAGCTGGCCTACCTGAAGAAGAACCACGAGGAGGTAGGAGCACATTTCACATCGTTAAACTCTGGCCTAGATATTTCCCCCGTATCTTTTATGTAAAAAAAATTTTTTTAAACCAATTCTATCTGAACAGATTTCCAACATCTTGTGATCGGGGGAAAAAAAGTAATAATGAGCAATATATGTGAAGTTGTTTATTTTTTTCTTCACAGTGGTAGTTTCAATTTTGGGTTGGTTATGCACATTTTAGAAGCTAAAGCTTTTCTATCTTCATCACTATGGTCTTTTTTCCTTCATGTTAGGAAATGAAGAGTATGCAAGGCAGCTCTGGAGGTGATGTGACTGTAGAAATGAATGCCGCCCCAGGAACCGACCTGACCAAATTACTGAATGACATGAGGGCGCAGTACGAGGAGCTGGCTGAGCAAAACCACCGGGAGGCCGAGGACCAATTCAACAAACGGGTAGATTATCACCACCAAGTCTCTGAGTCTGCAGCCACACACAAGCCACTTCTGCTTGTCTCATCAGTCTACGATGAGTGCATCTTATTTTTCTTTATAGAGTGCATCGCTGCAAGCCCAGATCTCTGCTGATGCTGGGGAGGCCAGTTCTGCCAAGAATGAGATAACAGAACTGAGACGTACGCTGCAAGCCCTGGAAATTGAGCTTCAGTCCCAACTTGCCATGGTACGTACAAACAGCTTTTCAAAATCTCCAACAGGAAATTATGCAAATACAGTTTTTTCTTCCTTTGCCAACATGTTCCACTGGGCACATAATAAAAGCAGTGTTAAGGGGGAGCTGTACTAGTAGAAAGCATAAGACTTTCCAGTTAAAGATACGTGCTGTCTTTCTATAAAAGATTTGCTTATAAAAAAAAGGAATGCCAACAAAAATGTAAAGAAGCAATGATATGACAATATAGGTTGTAACTCAGTAAACGAGACTGAAAAGATCTCTCCTAGTACTATGTAAAATTGTATTTTTAAAATATCATCCAATGACTTATTTCCATCGTGAGTTTTTTTCCTTTTTTTTTGCTCTTCGTCCCTTAGAAAAGCTCCCTGGAAGGAACCCTGGCTGACACAGAAGCAGGCTACGTGGCTCAGCTGTCAGAAATACAGATGCAAATCAGCAGCCTGGAGGAGCAGATCTGCCAGATTCGGGGCGAGACCGAGTGCCAGAACACAGAATATGAGCAGCTGCTGAACATCAAGACCCGCCTGGAGATGGAGATCGAGACCTACCGCCGCCTGCTCGATGGAGAAGGAGGGTAAATGAAAATCATAAACAGCTAAAATGCATACCTGGGTGGATTTACTCGATGAAAACAAAAAGGGGCTCAGAGGCTGGACTCGTATTTATAAAGTAACCATGACACAGTCCAATGAAAAGACATCTAACGCTTCATCATGAAGAACTGCGTGCATGATAGTTTTATCCTGCTTTTGCAAACAGTAAAGGAAAAGATAAATAATTCTCTTTTTTCTCCAGTGATTCTTGTTTTGGAGGATCCGATTTTAGAAACTCAGGGTCCAGAAATACAGGATCCAGGGGTTCAGTATCTGGTGGTGACTCAGGATCTGGAAGCTCTTCTGGTCAAGGAAGAGGTGGGATAATACTTTCATAAGTTAAAAGTAAAGGCATGCTTTGTTTGTCATATTGAGTATATTCTGTTGTTTACAGAATCTTACCCAGAGAAAACATAGTTAATGAATATGCACTTGAACTTCTCTGGCTCTGTGTTTCTGTGATGGTTTCCAAACTGACACTGTGATTACATGACTTTCAGATCCAAGCAAGACTAGAGTGACTAAGACCATCATAGAGGAAGTGGTGGATGGCAAGGTCGTCTCATCTCAAGTCAGCAACATTTCTGAAGTAAAATTAAAGTAAGCAGTTTCTAGATCAACAAGAGTGTCTTTCAAAGAAGGACTCAAGAAGGACACGAATGAAGAAATTGTATCCATCTAGTCATCTTTCTGGATAGCTTCAGGGAAAAGTTTCAGTCCAGGAATAGATGAGTAGCCAATTTTCCTGCCATCCTCTTCTTCTCTTATTAGAATGCTCTTGAAAAAGTTGAAATGACAACTTTGCTCCAATTGTTTCTATGCTTCAATAAACTTACTTTTCCAAGTTAACTAAGTAATTCCTGAATTTTTTAAGAGATTCAATAGTTTACCTAGAAATGAAGCTGTCAGTTATGATCCAGCTGCACTATTATTATGTTTCCTAATATTAGTTCATGATAAATAGAGTACCGTCTTCGTAAAATCAAGACCATAACCATTTTATATTTGGGCATTTTTAATAACACACGAGAACTCAATGACACAGTAGCTGAAATTAGACTTCAGTATCCCTAACACCGGAAACCTGGTGGCGTAGTGGTTAAGAGCTACGGCTGCTAACCAAAAGGTCAGCAGTTTGAATCTACCAGGTGCTCCTTGGAAACCCTATGGGGCAGTTCTACTCTGTCCCATAGGGTCGCTATGAGTCAGAATTGACTCGATGGCAACAGGTTTTTGGTTTTGGTTTATCCCTAACACTATGGCCAACAGCTTAGCTCACAAAGAAAGATAAGATAATTTGAATAATCAACCTATATTTAATTAACACCTAGTTTCTTTATGCCCATCACTGAACTGGGTATTTTGTAAGATAAAAAGAAACATAAGATATTCTTCCTATTTCAGTAAGCTTACGTTTTAGATAGGAAGGGAAGCTAAAACATAAATATGTGTGTGTGTGTGTGTGTGTGTGTGTGTGTGTGTTAATAGTAAAACGTTTGATTCCAAGATATTCACCAAAAGTGCCTCAGCAATCAGGCATTATATGTTTGCAGGACATTTAAGATACAGGCCAAAATAAAGAGAGTCTTGGGGAATAAGATTGGGTATGTAATATGTAGTCAGATTTCTTAAAACCTTGAAAGCCTCAGAAAGAGGAAGTACTCAGGCACTAGTTCCCTGGCCAAATTTGGCCCCATCTCTAGTAAACAGTTCTCACTTGGCTAAGCTGGTGTTTCCTTTCCCCACTCTGTAGTGCTGAGGTCTTTTACACATGGATGGTCACACTCCCATTCCTTCACCTCCACAGTGTCCTTAAAGTCACACTGCCTGGTCTTGCTTAGGATGACAAAGCCTGTTAAAGTAAGGTGGAAGGTGGTTGCTGCAGGGTCAGTAACAAGAAGAACCAGACTTAAGACAATGCCAGGCTGGCAAGGAGCCTTCCTAAGTAAAGACTTTCTCATTCAAGGAATTAAATGTGATCAGGTCACAAATTAAACAATCAACCCTGTAAGCCAGTCCTTGAGAAAATAACATGGAACTTGGCATGAAAACCGAATTTAAAATTGTAAGAATGAGCCTGGGTATAATTCACATAAATTATACCTTCAAATATAAAACCAATAAGAGCTGTATGAGACTATCAAACCATAATAATCAAAACAACCAAAAATGTATTTTTTTCATTCTCCTCTACTAAAACATAAAAATGAACCTCCCAATGATTTCAGACTGAAAGTTTAATATATTTTCAGTTCTCTCATTTAACGTATTAAACATATTCTGTGTCATTTTGAAAAAAAGCAACAACAAAACCTAAAACGCAAGTACTATCACACCAAAAACCCCACACTCACTGATGTTGTTAGGTGCTGTCGAGTCAGTTCTGACTCATAGAGGTCCTATGTACCACAAAACGAAACACTTTCCAGTCCTGCACCATCCTCACAATCGTTGCTATGTTTGAGCCCATTGTTATAGCCACTGTGTCAATCCAGCCCATTGAGGTCATTCCTCTTTTTTGCTGACCCTCTACTTTACCAAGCACGATGTCCTTCTCCAAAGTACGTGAGATGAAGTCTCGCCATCCTCGTTTCTAAGGAGCATTCTGGATGTACTTTTTCCAAAACAGATTTGTTTGTTCTTCTGGCA
>NW_004443990.1:16923443-16925940 GCF_000243295.1 Trichechus manatus latirostris | reverse complement strand
ATAAAAATAACAGAAATCAGCTTGACATTTATTTTTCATAAATATGCCACTCGAATATTTTATTCTAATAAATATTAGACTGTTTCCATTTTAATAAAATTTTTCTAAAATGTTTATTTAACGAGTAGGATGTTTGAAGACAGGAAGAGACTCAAACTTTCCCTTAAAGTAAAATTAGGTAAAGACCATGCAGAGAGGTAACATCAACTGACACCAAGTTTATTTGCCAAAAAATATTCTTTCTCTAGTGCGATGGCTTGTGTTAAAAAATAAATGACAAATAGTTAGATCCTCCATTAACCTGTGGGTTTATTCACTGCCTCTGACAACAAACATGAAGAAAATCAATTTCGAACTATGGAAATCATGGGGTTTTTTCCCCTATTATAATAAGGGATGGGGGGCGTGAAGCATATCCTGGTCATTATTTCTAACCTTAGAACTTCCGCTACAATTCGGGATCTGCAGACGTTGATTTAACTGCAAGAGGAGCAAGGGACACTCACTACAGAGGTTTACCTGGAGAAACTTACAAGTTAGCTATTTAATACTAAATCAAGCCAAAACACTATATTAAAAGTTCCTCTGTTTCTCTTTAACTTTCTTGTGAGGTCCTACAGTTTCATAAAATAAGAAGAAAAAAAATATTAGGTATCACTAGTCACTTTGAAACTCCAAGGCAGGCTTCGAGAAAGGTTTTTTATTTTATTTTCTTATAACTGACAAAATTCAAAAATAAATAACTGAAGACTATTAAAATGAACATGACTATTTTCCTGTATTTAAATCTTAAATACTCCCAGTGTTTAATGTTGAAGCTACGTAAGCTAAGGATCTTCCCCTTTCTGTTATTTCACCAGAAATCCCTAGAATTGGTTTCAAATAGTTTCATCTGAAAAAAATGGCCTATTCATCATATAATTCCCAAAGAAAATAAACTGTTATAAACACAGCCATGAAAATGGTGGAAAATGTGTGAGGGCAGAAATCCATAAAGGAAAATATAAAATTTAACTAGGTTGGTATCATGTTTACATGATATATTTATACTATCTGCTTCACTCCTCCAGTGTGAGATAATAAATACCTGAAGGCATATTCTGTGCCTTTAAATAAATAAGACACTCTACCAAGTTTAATAATTAGTAAAAAATTATTTAATATTACAGATGCCATTAAAAGTCCTTAAAGTGATTATATCATACATGAACCACCCACTTTACCAGCCATAAAAGCACTTACTCATTGATAACAACCTTAACACTCTCTTTGAAGGCTTTGGGCTCTGTAGAGTTGAAGCTCTTTCATCATGTCATACTCTGCCCCCAAATCAAGTCTATGGCAATTAGGGTCTGGTCATGGGAGAGGAAGAATTGTAGGGGAAAACTGTGGCTTACTTGGCTTCTCTGGTGGAGGTTTTTCCACTACTTTGGAGGTAGTAACTCATGAGGAAATGAGAGTGGGCTTCTCTCTGGTAATGAGAAGGACACAATGCAAAACCTAAACGGTCATCTGGCAGTTTACCTGGACAAGGTGTGAGCTCTGCGGCAGGCCAACAGTGCACTTGAATCTGAAATCAAAGGATGGTACAAGAAATTTGGGCCTGCGGCTAGTGCTCAAGGAGAAAAACAGGACTACAAGAAGTACTTTCAGAGGAGTTCCGGCAAAATGGCGCTCTAGGCAGAAGCACCACGCCGTCCCTCCACAGCAAAGATCCGAAAAACTAACTAAGCCGAACAGAGAATACAACAATCCTGAAACCTAAAACATCAAATGAAGAGAGAAAGAACTCAGCCAAGCACCAAATGGAGTGAGAAAACTGACAGAAAACGGAGAGGGAGGAGCGATTCATGCAGAGGTCCCCTACCAGCTAACGCAGCGCAGATCCGCCATCTTGGACTCCTATCAGAGACCAGCAAACGGGGTACGAGAAAGCAGCCTCACGGAGCATCCAGAGGGAGACAAAACAACCAGTTATTTGCGATATACGCTTTCCCACCCCCCACCCTTCTTCACCCCCACTCAGCCTCCTCTGCTTCCCGCGGCCACAATCTCTTGACTGGGAAACACCGGCTGCTTGGATTCCACACACCCGAACGGGCCGGCTCTCTGAGTGCCATTTGTTGGCTGCTGGTGTTGCTTTTTCCGCTACTTTTGATTTCTTCCTTACCTCTCACCACCACCCCCCTCCTTTCACTCAAATACCTGGCTCTGTGCGCCGTCTTTGCTTCTTCCTGAGGGGCTGCAGAGCTCCAGTAGTTTGTGACATATGCTTTCCCACTGCCTACCCTTCTTCACCCACACTCGGCACCCTCTGCTTCCCGTGGACACAGTCTCTTGTCTGAGAAACACCAGCCCGCACTAGCTGGCTCTCTGAGTGCCATTTGTTGGCTGCTAGTGTTGCTTTTTTTCCTGCTTCTTTTGATTTCTTCCTTAACTCTCACCACCTCCCCCTCCTTTCGCTCAAATACCTGGCTCCGTGTGCTATCTTTGCTTG
>NW_004443990.1:16895898-16912901 GCF_000243295.1 Trichechus manatus latirostris | reverse complement strand
AGAGGGTTGACATGTTGTGGGGTTGTTAACCAAGGTCGTAAAACAATATGTGTACTACTGTTTCATGAGAAACTATTTGTTCTGTAAGCCTTCAGCTGAAGTACAATAAAAAAAAAAAAAAAAAAGAAGTACTTCCAGATAACTGAGGAACTTAAAAACAAGGTAAGAAATTTTACTACAGGTGGTCAAAGGAACTACACAACAAATAGCAAAATATTAAAAGATCTAGAACATCTTACAGTTTTGCCTCTCTCAATTTAACCAAATTAAGGAATTTAACATGCAGCAGAATATACCTCTTAGCTATGATAATTTGTTTTCTAATTGACTTACTTTTATATAGTTCATTTTATGAAAAGGATTATGGAAATGTTTCCAAAATACTTGAGCAAAATTAAACTAAGTAAACTGCAGTTCTTTTGTTTTCAAAAGCAAAAATAAATGCTATAAAGAAATATTTAAACAACAAAAACACTTGAGCAAAATTTAAGTAAGTTGTTTGCAGTTCTTTTATTTTCAAAAGCAGAAATAAATGCTATAAAGAAATATTTAAACAAGTATTCAATGTATTTGTCATTAAAGCACCATATACATATAAAATCTTATATGAAATTTTAAATGCCTGCATTGACATTGCTGAGCAACAGCGTATAGATATTTGGAAAGTGAGGGTAACAAACACAGCTCTTCTGTGTACTGCTTTTCCAGATTTCATATGCAACCATTAATAATGTGAGCTTCATCTGACAGATCAACAACATGAAACTAGCCGCTAAGGACTTCAGACAAAAGTAAGATGTGATTACTTAATGGCACGATGGAAAACAATCTATGCAGATGAACACTATATTAAGCCATATTTATTTTTATATTGGAATCACAAATTATAAAAAGAGTATTTTATTTTTTAGAAATAAATAAGATCCTAAAAAGTGAAACATATTTTAACTGACTCCATTATCCAAAAGCCAAACCAGTTGATTCTGACTCACGGTGACCCCATGTGTATCAGAGCACAACTATGACCCCATAGGATTTTCAATGGCTGATTTTTTAGAAGTAGATCACTTACAAAGTGCCTCTAGGTGGACTCAGACCAACAAACTTTTGGTTTACAGCTGAGCACTTAACCATTTGCACCACCCAGGGACTCCAAATACATTATAGAAGCTCAGTATTTGCAAGCATGCTATGGTAGAATGCTCATCACCTAATTTATGTTTCATAAATAAGAATTCTATGTATTAGGTATGTTTCTGAGGATTCTTTAACTCTCTATGTGTGTGTACAAAGCCCTCAGCAAACAAGAGGGAAACAAGGTGTGGCAACTGTGTCCTAAAGTATAGCAATGCTGGGAGGGTTCTTCCCCAAAACTCTCAGTATATCATCCACAGTGCCGTCGTACCAAAAAAAAGAAAGAAAGAAATGTTAACAGCAAATTAGATTAACCAAACATATTGAACTAAAGGCTAGCATTTCTGGAACAGTTCTAAAAAAAGATTGTTTAAAATAGAGCATAACAATACAAACCTAATGCGCACTGAAAGCGTGTAAAACTTTTTCCAGGTTTGCGACTGAGCTGGCCCTGCACCAGAGTGCCCAGGCTGACATCAACGAACGGTCTGTGCCAAGCCCTGGAGGACCTGACTCTGTCCAAGAATGAGTTGGAAATGCAGACTGAAACTCTGATGGAGGAATTAACTTATCTCACAAAGAATTAGGAAGATGTGTGTGCCCATACTTGAAAGTGTAATTTGCCTCTTTCTTACTTAATTCTTGGCTTCAATTCCAATCTAATGAGGTTTAGGAAAACTCTTTGGCAAACGAAGCAAATTCAACTGCCATTATGGTTGAATTCCTTAATGGTATGAAAGGCCTGCCCACTGTTGCCAACTCCAGCATGCATATGGACATGGGTGCTGTACCTGGAGTAGATCTAACTACGCTCCTCAATGACCTGAGAACTCAATATGTAGCCACAACCGAGCAGATTTGCCAAGATGCTGAAATCTGGTTCAGCAACAAGGTAAACCAAAAGCATAGTCAAGGTTAGGAAATCTAGGACGACTTCACTCCACTGATAAATGACTCTGTTTTGTAACGGTATTTCAGAGCAGAGTGCTACAACAGAAGATTTTCGCCACTGCTGATGTATCCGATTCCACCGAGACTGAGGTGAATGAACTGAAGCAGATTTTTCAGGTCCTGGAGACTGAGCTACAGTCTGCAGTAGCGCTGGCATGTAAAAATCTCCCTCTGGGTGAATACTCAACAGACCAACTTTGTCCACACAGATAATTTCATGATTTCACCTCAGCAATATGTTTCTGAAACACATTCCCTAATAATGTTCGGAGTCCCTGGGTGGCTCAAATGGTTAACGCACTAGGCTGCTAACTGGGGAGGTTGGTGTCTACCCAGAGGCACCTTGGAAGAAAGACCTGGTGATCTACTGCTGAAAAATCAGCCACTGAAAACTCTGTGGAGCACTGTAGTCTGACCCACATGGGGTTGCCGTGACTCAGAGTTGACTCCACAGCAACTAGTTGGTTAATAAAGTTTATTTTTAAAGGCTCTTAAGAAAAATCCAAGCATTTGAGTTTCTTCAATTAGTAACTCAGACAGGAAAGTTTCCATTAAGTGTTTGAAAAGTAAACATCTGTAAGCAAAATTATTAACTGCACATATCAGCCCCGCTTTGCAAATAGTGGGGGAGCCCTGGTGGTGCAGTGGTTAACTGCTTGGCTGCTAACCAAAGGGTCAGCAGTTTGAACCCACTAGCTGCCCTGTGGAAAAAAGATGTGGCAGTCTACCTCCATAAAGATTACTGCCTTGGAAACCCTATGGAACAGTTCTACTCTGTCCTATAGGGTCACTATGAGTCAGAACCAACTCGATGGCGATGGGTTTTTTTGGTTTTGCCAATCCTACAGCCACTAAAGTAGCTGAGAAACTGCAAATGTCAACATGAGATGGCTGTTAGTGAAGTGCTGGCTCCTCTTCAGAATGAGATCACTGTTTCCATCTCAAGGCAGACCTGTTTGAAAGCTTAAGAGGCTTAATCTAGATAAAATGCATGTAGGTCAGCTAGGAGTTCATTAAATATCAAGGCATATATATGCTCTATTTTAACTAAGAGGATTGAATACACCCAAACTTGAATGATAATGTTTTCCTTTTTTAAGTCAGTTTTCACTTACACTCCAAAAAACAAGATTGCTTATGATATGCATTTATTAAGTGTCCAATGTTTCAGGAGCACTGAGATAGAAACCAGGATTACAGCATCATCTCTGTCTTATGAAAATATACTTTAACCATAAAACAAAACAAAACCCTTTGCTGTTGAGTCGATTCCAACTCCTAGCGGCCCTATAGGACAGAGTAGAACTGCCCCACAGGGTTTCTAAGGCTGTAAGTCCTCATGGAAGTAGACTGCCACATCTTCTCCCATGAAGCAGCTGGTGGGTTTGAACTGCCGACCTTTCAGTTAGCAGGTAGCGCTTAACCACCATGCCACCAGTGCTCCTTACTTGGACCATAGCAAAGCTTTTATTAAACTAATAAATGCATCAACAAGTTGCTATATTTTGCATTAACCTGGTAGACCTGAGTCCCAGTCCCAGGCTATCTCTAAACCCATTGCATAACTTTGGATAAGTCACTCTTCTAAAAATATCTCTCTAGGCCTCATTTTCTTTATCTGTTAAGTGAGGGAATTGGTGATCCCTAAGATGCTATGGGCCCAAACACAGCAACAATTGTGAGGATGGAGCAGGAGCAGGCAGTGTTGCGTTCTGTCAAACATAGGGTGGCTGTGACTCGACAGCACCTAACAACAACAACACAACGAGATACCCTCTTGCTCTAAAACCTATTATTTTATGCATCTAAATTTTAAAAACAATCAGAAAAATATCAATAGGGAAGAATTAACGTTACAGTGAATTAAAATGAGATCAGATTCATCCTAGCTCAATGAGTTTCCTGAAACTTTTTTAATACACAACACCCAAATGTCATTTTCTAAGACAGGGTTTCTCAACCTTGGCACTATTGAAATTTTGGGTCAGATAATTTTGGCGTGGGGCATGGAGACCTGTCCTGTACATTGTAAGATATTTATCAGCATCCCTGGCCTCTACTCACTAGATGTCAGTAGCACCTGCCACCCAAGCTGTGACAATCAAAAATGTATCCAGTCATTGTCAAATGTCCCATGTGGGGCAAAATCACACCCAGTTGAGAACTATTGCTCTAAAGTATGAAAGCAGAATTTTCCTGCTCCACCAAAATAAATGTTCACCATGGATGCAGCTAGATACCCTCCTTTTCAGGTTGCAGCTAGATACCCTCCTTTCCAGGAAATCACAAAACCTCACCCCCTTGAAATGTAGAAAAGGCTATCTCTGATTTACTTGTAAGAGAAGAGGTTAGGAGACAAACATCTGTGCAATGTAAATTCTCTTGTTGCAAAGTGAAAAGGAACACTTTCTGATACTAATCTACCTAAATAACTCTTGATTTCATCATTTCTCTTAAGCAAACTTCACTACACCCTCAGAAAAAAATCCCTTGAAGCCAGCCTGGTAGAGTGAGAGGCCAACTACCAGACTCACCTTTCACAGATCCAGGTTCAGGTCAGCACCCTGGAGACCCAGCTCCTTCAAGCACACAGCAAGACCAAGAGCCAAAGCACAGGCTACAAGCAACTCCTGGACATCAAGACGTGCCTAGAGAAAGAAATTGAGACCTACCAGCGCCTGCTCAAGGGGCAGGGCTGGTACGTGAAAAGAGATGTGTTTGGTGAAGAGGGGAAGGAGGTGAGGCTGGGGGCAAGTTTAGGTATCCGGATGCTCTTTTAATTCTTAACTAAATGAGACAGCATTATTATACTACAAAGACTGAACACATAATGATGTATTAGTACAATTTCCAATACTACTATTACCAGCTCTATGAAGGCAATGACAGAGGCCCTGATTCACGAACCTAATATCCCAGTCCATTCTTTTCCACCACGTAGATGGCACTCCACAAGAGTTTACCTAACTGAACTGAAACTTATGGTAGCATTGTTGCTCTACCTTCTCATCTCTGAAAGCAAGCCCACTATAGCAAACATGGAGTCTCTGGGTGGTACAAACGGTTAAGGCGCTTGCTGCTAACAGAAAAGCTGGAGGTTGGAGTCCACCTTGAAAGAAAGGCCTGGAGATATACTTTGGAAAAAATCAGCCATTGAAAACCGTGTGGAGCACAGTTCTACTCTTACACACATGGGGTTGCCATGAGTCGGGGTCAACTCAACAGCAAGTGGTTGGTTATAGCAAACATATTAAATGCTTAATAATTATTTGGAGTGATCTAATTTAAAAAACAAAATAAATAAAAACTAAAATTCAATGACTCCAAATTAAGAGTTTTTAAAAACAGTCTTGACTGTTACAGTTTTTATGAATACCTAAAATAATTGAAACAAGAATATAAGACATTTTCTTTTTTAGTCATGAGTTTAAAACTGGATCAAAAAGAGGAAATAAAATCAAGTGTAAGTTCTGTAAGGAAAATTTTCCATTATTCTCTTTCATTTTCTTCAGAGGAACAGTATATTCCAGGTTTAGAATTATATTTTGTATGAATTCACCATTTGTATGAAGGAGTTAAAGTCATGTAAAATCAAGGCTCTGACTGTGAAATAGTTTCACTAAGACATTTGTCAAGGTAGTGCTATAAATTTTTTTCTTTAAAATCTATACCCATAAAAATAAATGTCTTAGAAGCAATTACTACATCATATTTAAACCCTTTCCTTTCAACATTATTCATCTTAAAATGTGGGGAGACATTTTCATGTTCGTTGGCTTTGAAAGTTTAAAGGAATTAAAAATAAAGGGAGAGAATGTATACTAAATAAAGAAAATAAGGTGCTTAATTGGAGACAAAAAGGTGTTTAAATGAGAAAGTCTAAACTTATAGGTTAGTTTAAGGCCATGTTTTTCAAACTGCAGGTTGTGAACCATTAACAAATCTTTAAAAATATTGAGTCACAATCAGCATTTTTAAATGGAATGGAATAGAAAATATCAAGGTACATCTCACTCAGGAATGGCATATATTATTATATAAAGCTTTTGTTTCAATTATAAATACATGCATGTGTTGTGTACTGAGGCCATGATGTCAACTATTTTTCTTCTTGTGAGTTGCAGTGAAACAAGTTAGAAAACTAATTGTGTTTTTCTTGCAACCTGTCTCTACCTCCATCAGTCCATCCTCCACTCCGATGCCAGAACCACCTCCTAAATCGGATCACAGCATCCCAGTACTTTACAAACACACACTCTGCTTCTTTCCCACTGCCTACATGCTGTGGCCCAAAACACCTTCATCAGCCGGCTCCAACCTACCTAACTCACTCATCTTTCCTACCAATCACCCCCAGGCTCTGCCCTGCACATATGTCCTAAACCCCAGCCATGCTGAACATATCACTCTTCCCTGAATGTGCCAAACCCTTTCACCTCTCCTTGGTGAGCATTAACTACATGCCAGGCTCTGTTCCGAGCATTTTACTTAGAACGATTATTTACTATACATTTTCTCAACTAATTCAAAATTCACTATAATCCTGTGAGGTAGATTATTGTTATCTCATTTTACAGTTGAAACTGAGGCACAGAGGAGTTAAATACCAAAAACTGCATATGTCATAAATGAACTTGATGAAGTTTTACAAATTGAATACACCTGCATAACCAGCTTTCAACTCAAAAACCAGAACGTTATCAGCAACCCCAAGACTCCCCTTTATGCTCCCATCCAGTCACTAACACCTCTAAGGGTAACTGTCCTCCTAACTTCTAGCGTCATAATTATAGTTTTGCCCTTTTTTTTTTTTAACTTTATACAAATGCAGTCATACAGTATGTTCTTTTTCGTGTCTGGCTTCTTTCCTTCAACATGATATTTGTGAGATTTATTCATGCTATTGATACAGTTGTAGATCTTATTCTGCCTTTGATAAACACCGTGTTAAGATTTCCTGGGTGGCGCAAACAGTTAAGCACTTGACTACTAGCTGAAAGGTTAGCAGTTCAAACCAACCCAGAGGCACCTCGAAGGACAGGCCTGAAGATCTGCTTCCAAAAAGTTACAGCCTTGAAAATCCTATGGAGCAGTTCTACTCTGCATACATGGGGTTGCCATGAGTTGGAATCAACTTGACAGCAACTAGCAACAACGACATGTTAGGTGCTGGAGATACAAAGATATGGTCCCTGTCTTGATGAAGGTATGATCTAGGAGGAGGAAAAAGATGTGTAAACATACGAATAACATAAAATATTAACTATAATTCTGGCTGGGCTTTACCAAAGACATTCCAAATTAGTGAAGCTTTACAAAAGTAAAGATTAAGATCATTGAGATGTATATGCTTACCTTTCAGACTATTTAGCAGGTAGAGAACTTAATACATGCCCAGTTAGGGAGCTTTCTTCCTTTTGATTAAAGTGGAATGCTTTATTGGTTTACCTCATTTCCATCAACATACAATTGACATTTCACTTTCTTTTCACAGAACCGACAAGAGTGTTTTGGTACAAGACAATTATTGAAGAGCTGGTTGATGGCATTGTTGTCTCATCACAAATAAAAGACGTTCACCAAAGATCAGTTTAAGGAGCCATCACACAGATCAGCCACAAAACCTAACAGAGTACCAAGAATCGTTTAATCTCAGTCATATATGTAAAATAAGCCATGTGAAGTGTATAGAGTCAAACTTTGAGAAAGACATGAAGACAAGGGGACATATTTAAACAACACTGGTCTTTAAACAATGGGAGAAATAAAAGCCAGCAGGATATTTGGAAAGTCTTTGCTCATATGCAATAAAGTTGTAAGAATAGACCCACCAGCATTTTGGAGTTTTTTAAATCTTTGTGAATTTATCAAAATAAGTATACTTTTAATTCAGGAGGTCTAACCTTGAACTTTTCAGTTCTGATCTGAAGAAATCAACTGGGGCTAATCACTTGGGCTAAGAACCAGAGAGAAAACAATAAGAGATTAGGTACTACCTTCTAGAAGCTATAATCTAGCTGTAGACGGGAGAGATATTTATGAAATAATTCTACAGCATCAGAAAATCATGACACAAAAATTAGTGGTATAGATAGTAAGTGCCATGGGAATTCATAAGAGTTCAATATGGCCCAGAGGGGCCGGTGAAAAATTCATGAAGCTGTAAATTAAAGTTACAATGAGACTGCATTTCACACTCATGAGCGAGCAAAAATTAAAAAGACATTTCAAGTGTTGGCAATGAAGAGACGCAACCAGAACTTTCATCTACTGCTGATGGGAGTATCAATTGGTACAACTACTTTGGAAAACAGTTGGCATTATCTACTACAGCTGAAGAGGATACTCTATGACATAGCAATTCCTCTAATTCATTTAAGAACTACTCATTGAGCACCTACTGTATGCCATGCTATTTCCTATGCACTAGGTTCCGTTCTAAGCCCTCCCAGCTCTAAATCCTAGCAAAACCCGTACACGTGTATACCAGCAAATATGTTCAAAAATGTTCATAGCAGCACTGATTATAATGGCAAAGAAAGGAAACTATCCAAAATGTTGATCAATAGTAGAATGGATAAATAAATTGTGAGTGCTTTCACAGTAACAGAATCCAATGCACCACAGAAAATTAATAAACTAGAACATACACAACAACAAAAATAAATTTCAGGAACATAAAAAAGTAAGTTGCAGAAGAATATAAACAATCTTATGCCGTTTATATAGAGTTCAAAATCATGCACCACTATAAAAATAACATGGTTTAATGATGCAAAAAATAAGAAGCAAAACCATAAAGAACAGCATTCTAGCAAAAGAAATATAAACACAGAATTCAGGATTGTTGTCACCTCTAAGGGGGGAAGGGAGAGGAAGGAGTGAGGGGACACACAAGAGACTCAATGGTACTGGTAGTGATAATGTTTTATTTTTTAAACTGGGTAGTGGTTCATGGGTATTTGTTGTATTATTATTATTATTAATAATGCATACATATTTTATAAATATTCTTTTGGATCTACTAAATAGTGGTTTTAGTTTCAATAAGGTGACAGAGCTTGAGTTTTGAAGGAAGGATCTGAATAGGCAGAAAGGAAGCCAATATGAACACAGGCAAAAGGGTTGGATTGACCGTAATGTACATGAGACAGTGAAGTTGAATGTGGCAAAGTGAAGAGTTCACCTTGGAAAATGACAGGGATAAGACTAGATACATGGAATAGGGTCACATCATGGAGAGTCTTAAGAGCCTCTCTGAGGAGTAGAGACTTTGTTTACGTTCACAGGGAACTCTTTAAAGTCTCTAGGTTTAGGATTACTTTGATCAAGGGGTGCATAAGAAAATGAATAAGGGTTTTGTGTGCAAAATGGATTGGGGTGGTGGGTGTGGAGACCAGAGATAAAGTTAGGGGCTTACTGCAGTAAATTAAGGATAAATTGAAAATTTTCTAGACTGAGATAATCTTGGGAGAAGTGAAGGATCCGAGACACTGAATTTGTTTAATTATAAGGCTTTAAGGAGCTAATATGGGGTAAACAAAAATTCTAAAATTTCAAGGTGGCATAAAAATTAGAAAGTTGGGAAGAAGAACAGAACTAGAAGAAAAGATGATATGGCAAGTTGTAGGTATATTGAGTTTGATGTAACAATGGAAAATCCAGCTGGAATTATTCAACAGAAAACCAGAAATACAAATGGACAACTGTCTACAAACTGCACAGAGATCTATGTGTACAGTCATTATTTCTATGAAAATTTATTATACATATAAAAATCCTAACCAATTGGTAAACCTTTGAAAGTTTAGACTGCATTTCTAAATTCACCTTACTACATATCAAAACTCTAAAATTCGGAAATAAATATGATATTTTGTGGTATGAATTATCTCAGTCCAAGAACTACAACAGACAGGTCTTTCCAGAAGTGAGTCACACACAAATAATCATGCCATACTCAGAAAGGAACCATGTAGATAAATCTGCCTTATAAATACTCAACTCAATCTAAAAAAACATTTACTGATTGCTTACAATATGCAAGGTACTTAATCAGGTAATGTAGCTATACTATCAAAGGTATCATATTAAATCATACTGCTGAAGAAAAGATGGGGTCTGTTTTTTATCCTTAAGGTTAACACTTAGGATTTATCAAAGACAACTAAAAATATTTCCCTAATTCTGAAATGGTATTGACATAAATGACCGTATCTTTTAAGGTATGAGTCACTAGTTTTGTGGTGACTTGAAGAAGTTTCAGAGACAATGGTTTTTTAGGGTAACTGAGTTTCTGGTTCCTGTGTGTCAACGTATCACTAAATTTCATATCTGGAGTCAGCAATGATAGATGGCACCAAGCCTCCAGGAGATGAGACATTCTGAGAAAAGCAATTAAGAAGGAGTTGAAGCTTGATGGATTAGTATGATGAATTTGTCTGAAGGCAACAGTGTGAAACATACTTGTGAAGGGTGTGGCAGAATGTGGAATCGCTAAATGGCAACTATTCTTGCCCTACTAACAGTCTGGGTTTTTTTTTGTTTTGGGGTTTGTTTTGCTTGTATAAACTGGACTAAATTTCAGAAATTTTATTAATTTCCAAATGTAACTGTTTGCAATTTAAGCCAAAAGGCATCTTCAAATCTATTCAACTTTTTAATTTTTTTTACTCAGTGGCCAGTGGTATAAGAAGCCAAGAGAAACAAAAGTCAAATTGACGGACCAAAAAAATTATAAGGAAATAAGAAATATTCACAAATTTGAAAAGAACACACTGTACCTCAAAAGAGCTTCCTATTGCAAAGTATAGTCTGCAAGAAATTAGCAACTATGTTAAATACTAAATCAGAAAGTAAATCATGCACACTTTTATCTTAATACCAAATTGGTTTTCATAGATAGTTCAAAAGTTATTGATTGCTTAATATATGACGGTATCATAATAAAAAAATATAGCTAAACCATCAAAGGTATCACATAGAATTATGCAACTGAAAAAAGGATGGGTTCTGGTTTACTCAATCCTTAAGATTAACACTTTGAATTTATCAAAAAGAACTGGAAGTGTTTCCTTAATTTAGAAACAGTGCTGATTTCTCTTTCAAGGCATGAGTCACTAGTTTTGTGGCTACTTGAGGAAGGTTCAAAGGTAATGATTTTTTTTAGGATAAAAACTAGATACCAACAGTTTCTTCAAAACTCAAAATTATTTACAGAAGTACAAGTATTATATTAATGTAAAATGGTATGATCTAAAGATGTAATTAAGTTTCATTAAACCGAATAATTGCAGGTATGCCATATTAGTGTCTTTAATCTGAACACAGCCACACACCCAAAAGAAGAAGATTATCATGCTATCCTAAATATACAACAGTAATCCTCAAATGAGTAACCTCTTCTGGTTATACAACTGGGAAGTCAAAACAAACTTGATCCTTGCAGTGAACATTTTCAGTACTCAAAACATATTTTTAAAAGAAATTTGACAATAAAACAGTAAATTCCCTTTCAAGACTATACATAAAGTCAATAAAAGATTGACTACTCTGAGTCTGGGGTCTTAAAAACCCGTGAGCAGCCGTCTAAGATACTCCACTGGTCTCACCCCTTCGGGAGCAAGGAAGAATGAAGAGAACAGGATACAAGGAAAAGATTAGTCCAAAGGACTAATGGACCACAGCTACCAAGGCCAGCTAGACGGTACCCGGCTACCACCACTGACTGCTCTGACCAGGATCACAACAGAGCGTTCTGGACAGAGCTGGAGAAGGATGTAGAACAAAATTCTAACACACACAAAAAAGACCAGATTTACTGGCCTGACAGAGACTGGAGAAACCCCGAGAGTATGGCCCCCAGACACCCTTTTAGCTCAGTGGTGAAGTCATTTCTGAGGTTCACCATTCAGCCAGGGATTGGACAGCCCCATAAAACAAAACAGGACTAATGAGGCACAGCAGTCCAGGGACAAGGGCTAGAAGGCAAAAGGCGACAGGAAATCTGGTGATAGGGAACCCCAGGTTGAGTAAGGACAGTGTTGACATGCAGTGGGGTTGTTAAACATTGTCATAGGGCAATATGTGTACTAACTGTTTAATGATAAACTATTTTGTTCTGTAAACCTTCTTCTAAAGTGAGAATAACAGCAGAACTGGAAGAACGTAATCGATGCCACTGAATTGTGCATGTAGAAATTTTTAAATGGTGTATCTTTGGCTATGCATATTTTCACCAAATTAAAAAAAAAAAGGTCGAGAAAGGGGAGTGTTGACATGTCGTGGGGTTGTTAACCAATGTCATAAAACAATATGTATATTGACTGTTTAATGAGAAACTATTTGTTCTGTAAATCTTCACCTAAAGTACAATAAAGAAAAAAAAGATTGGCTACTCTGATAGTCATTTGTTTGTTCAAAAGCATCAACTATTGCAATAACAAACAAAAAATATGCATGAGGTTACATAAGCAGATATGTATGCATATATGTGTATAGGAAGGAATATGTGTATATATATGTATGCATGTATAGTTGTAACTGTAGACATATGTACGTACATGTCTGTGTGTGCTAAATATATATAATAAAGAACATAGTGGGCGCAGTTACAGATACTTTCTAGACATAACAAAACTCCTTCTGGGATTGCTTTACCAGGTTTGAAGGCCGCGTAAGACCATAGTTTCACTGGACAACTCAGTCAATCGGCATAACATAGTTCATAAAGTTTACGTTTAAACAAATAATTTCCCTTATAAGGATCAGTACAAAGCTGGTTCCTAAAAGGCAGAGGTCAAAGAGGTCCCAAATGTCCAACTTTTCCAAACGGCGGAGCACGCCATCATCTCTAACATCAACTTCTCCCTCTCCCTTCAGTACTCTCCCTCCCGTCTTTGGGTTCCCTAATTCAATGCAACGTCTCACAGAACTCACAAACCAAGAACCAAGTAAAGGAAATGGCTCACTCAGCTGTGGAGGCTGGCAAGTCCCAAATTCGTGGGTCAGGCGTAGGCTTCTCCTTGACCCTCAGTCTCTGCCCAAAGGCACTCAGCTTTCTCATTCTATGGGCCGGGAAGCCCACCGTGCCGTCTCCTAAGAGCTTCTGCTGCAGGTCCCTGCTGCCCGTCTCTCCTCTCTTGGTGGTGGTGAGCTCTTCTCTCTGCCCTGGAATTGGCTCTCTTTTAAGGCAAAACTGACCAATCCCCTTGGTGGGCCACAATTATCTTATTTGCACAGCCTCAACCAATCACCTGGGTGGGAGTCACAAGACCATGGTGAGAAAGGTCTTACTAAGTAATTCATCACACCTCAATGTCCTACAGCTTAGTTTGGTGAGTAGCCATTAGGATCTTGAAAACTTGCAAGCAGCCATCTAAGATACAACATTTGGTCTCTACTTGTCTGGAGCAAAATAGAAAGAAGGAAACCAAAGACTTAAAGAAGAAACTAGTCTACAGAACTAATAGCCCACACAAACCACAACCTTATCTATACTGAGACCAAAAGAACTAGATGGTATCCAGTTACCACTACTGACCATTCTGACCAGGGACACAATAAACGGCCCCAGATAGAATGGGAGAAAAATATAAAACAAAATTCAAATTATTTATAAAGGCCAGACTTACTGGACTGGTAGAGACTAGAGGAACTCCAGAGGTTGTCAAGATATCCTTTAAGCTTGGAACTGAAACAACTCCTGGAGGTCACCTTTCAGCCAAATAATAGATTGGCTCGTAAAATAAACAATACCACCCATGGTGGGAGCGGATAAAAAGCATCAACTAGGTGCTAAATTTAAGGGGTTGGTGGAAAAACAAGGCTGAGGAGTGTTCAAAAGATACATAAGACACACCCTCTTTGCCCTTGAGAATTTTCAATCAAGATCAGGAGAGAGCAATTACCAAAGATAATGGGTGGTGCAAATGGTTAAGCAGTTGACCACTCACTCACTGTAAAAGTTCATGAGTCAAACTCACCCAAAGGTGTCTCCGAATAAAGACCTGGCAATCTGCTTCTGAAAGGTCATAGCCTAGAAAATCCTATGGAGCAAAGTTCTACCCTGCAACACATGGGTTTGCCATGAGTTTGACTAGACAGCAACTGGTTCGGGTTGTTCTTTTGTTTTGTTTTGTTTTAATGTAGTTCACTTAAAACTTGTGAACAAATAGAATTTTTGTAAATCCATATATATTTGCAATGCTATTTAATTTTTTTTTACAGCTAAAATGTAAAATTTCTCTTTGTAAAAAGCCAGATGTATCACTTCCGGGACTCTGGTTTTTATTGACCAAGCTTGCTTAGAAAAGGGATTAACATGTATATACAAGTGTGCTACTGGCTATGTACGTGATGTCCTCCAAAGCTATACAACCATGTTGAGCAGCTGAAGGTGCTCAGTTACTTAGAGATTGACTAACCAAGCAAACCAAACAGGAGGCCAGACAAAAGGGAAGAAGAGAAGGACAGAGAGAGACCAGCAGGTAACAACACTTGACAGCAGCTGATATCAGCCCAAGGAAGGTTGGAAGATTCTTCCCTAGCAGCAGAAAACCAAGGCAGCAATGAGGAGCGTGGAGAAGCCAGAAGAAGGCAGAAAGGTGTGTGGGAAGTGGACAGTTTGCTTCTGAAATAACCAGTAACCAGTTGCCATTGAGTCAGCTGTGACTCATGGTGACCTCACGCGTATCAGAGTAGAACTGTGCTGCACAGGGTTTTCAGTGACTGATTTTTCAGAAGTAGATTATCAGGTCTTTCTTCTGAGGCACTTCTGGGTGGACTCGAACCGCCAACCTTTTAGTTAGCAGCTGAATGCATTAACCATTTGCACCACCCACGGACTCCAGTTTGGCAGGATGGTCTATATAAACTAAGATAGGAAAAAATGACCAAGAATGGAGTATCTAGGACACTTAACAGAAGTGAGAGACTGAATATTCAAACAGACAACAGCTAGACCATGTATAAAAAGAGAACTGTAACCCACCATCTGCAGCAATCATCCAGGAAGCCAGACTGCAGCCTCTGTAGCAATCTGCCCAAAACAGTCAGGACGTAATCAATGACTGCCAGTTTTTCTGATTTTTGCCCCCGCTTCTACCTGAGGACCAACCAGAGAATGCCAGATATGCTCCCCTAACTAATCACATAGGATACCCCACTTATAGTTAGCCCACCTTCAGCTTCCCCATGCCAACAGGCTCCTATCAGGACATACCTGAAGCCTTCCCTTTTTCTACTATAATAAAGCTTTTCCACTTCCTTGCCTGCCTTTGGGTCTCTGACAAATCCAAGCAATGGTAGCTGACCCCCTTGCTACAGTAAGTGCCGAATAAAGTGTTTATTTGTTCTCATTTAGTGGTTTTCATTTATTTCCACAGGGGGGAAAAAAACAGGGCCAGTGTCATAAGTCAGTGAAAGCAGGTTTAGAAAAGTCAGTACTCCAAAGACGGGAAGAGCTAACGAAACACCTGCTAAATGGCTGAGGGAGATGTACTTAAGATCCAACAAGGATTCCTCTTCCAGGGATGCGGCAGAAAAGGTAAAGATTGTAGCTCAAGCAGAACTGGTAGACAGACACAGAGTTTCAACCTAAGATTTTAAATTCAAAGGTTGAGACTTAATTAAGGCACCTGTGGGTGAAAAGGGAGTAGAGGAAAAGAAATGGAATTCCTGGATCGTTTTGTTTACTCTGCAGAGCTAACAATACAACGTGAACTATATTTGTGACATATTGAAACGATATACAATTGGCATCCTAAAATGGCCTCACTCTCTCGAAAAGCTTATTTCTGAGCATGAAACATCTGAGTGTGCTGAGCTACAATGGAGTAAGTAGGAAGGGTAAATACCATGGTAGATGCCAGAGAAAATAGGGCCCAAAGGCAAAGTCCTTGATTGGAGAAATTTCCCTGTTTATTACCTTTGAGTTACAGTAGCAAAAAAATGAATTCAGTATCTGCTAGGAACAAGGCTGTGTGTGTACTACTATAACCTGCTTAATCATATTAAATGT
This sequence comes from Trichechus manatus latirostris, assembly GCF_000243295.1. Classification (NCBI taxonomy): domain Eukaryota; kingdom Metazoa; phylum Chordata; class Mammalia; order Sirenia; family Trichechidae; genus Trichechus; species Trichechus manatus. Next base: position 16,896,796 of record NW_004443990.1, on the reverse strand, counting down.
ATGTGCAGGACATATGAAAATGCATGCAAGCATTTTTCATACACCTTGAAAACATGCTGAAAAATGCTGACAAATACATTCTACTCTTTATTGCTTCTTTGTATAATTATATTCTTAACGGATACATGACACATTAGCTTAAACTATATCTTGTAGAGGCATGCTCCTATGAGTAGAAAAGTCAACAACAAAACAAAAAGAGGACAAACCAATAAATTAAAGGCCTATTATTTACAGCAATTTTAAAAATACAAAAAAAAAATCTATCTTTAATTGTGTGATGGTTAAGGTTATGTGTTAACTTGGCTAGGCCATGATTCTCAGTGTTTTGGCAGATATTATATAATCATCCTCTATCTTATGATTTGATGTGAGCAGCCAATCAGTTGAAAGGGGAGTTTGATTGGGGTGTGGTCGGCATCCAGTATATATAGATGTTCTGGCAAAGCTCTCTCTTTCTGGATCCTGCCTCTGACTCATCATCCTCTGACCTCCAGTTCTTGGGACATGAGCCAGCAGCCTGCCATCTGACCTGCTAATTTTGAGTTCTTTAGCCCCTGCAATCACATGAGTCAGGAGAAGCCTCCAGCCCAACGTCTGCCCCACAGATGTGGGACTTGTCAGCCTCCACAACAGCGTGAGCCATTTCCTTGAAATCTCTCCCTCTCTCTCTCTATGTATATGTTTATATACATACAAAAGCAAAAACCAAATCCATTGCCATTGAGTCCATTCCAACTCATAGTAACCCTACAAGACAGAGTAGAACTATCCCACGGTGTTTCAAAGGAGCAGCTGGTGGATTCAAATTGCTGACCTTTTGGTTAGCAGCCATAGCTCTTAACTACTGTGCCACCAGGGCTCCATGTATATATATGGAGCATATATATATATATAT
>NW_004443990.1:16858276-16895798 GCF_000243295.1 Trichechus manatus latirostris | reverse complement strand
TATATATATATATATATATATATATATATATATATATATATATATGCTTCATTGATTTTGCTCCTCTAGAGAACTCAGTCTAAGACATCTGGTAGTGAGAGTGGTTCTAGAGGAACAAAATCATAAGGAATGAGTGTTCTGAATTGGTTCTCATGTGTGGCTAGTGTTAGAGGCACTCATGATTCTGCCTCCACGAGTAAAGAGGCACTGCTAATCCATGGCATGAAGCAGCAATAGAAATACACAAAATATCACTGTGAATGGATCAAATATTTATGAGAAACAAAGCTCTGGGTAAATGCATCATTGATACATTTCTACAATTTTGTCAGAATGAGAAGTATAGGGAGGCTGTTGGTTGGTCCTGATTTCACTAGACTAAATGGTAAAAGAAAAAGATGAGCTCAGGGCTTAAGAGTCGCAGCTCAAGCACTATATAAAAGACCTGAAAGTTGCCACTTTTACCCTGAAAGGAAGCCTTATTTCTTGCAGTAACAGAACTGATATTGCCGAAAACAAAATCCAGAGTCTTATCATAAGAGTGGCTGAATTACAACACCAACTGAATTACTAACCTCAAATGGTGTCTAAAGTTAAAGTGAGGGCATTAATTGGGAAGAAATTGAATCCTGAAATTTGGGATGGGGACATATGGGCAGATAATCAGGAATCTGGGGACACTGAGCCCCTAAATTCTACTGAATCACTCCTGCCAACAGAACCAGCTCTCTTACTCCCATTTGGAGAGATTACTCCATCTTTGTCTACTAAGCCATCCTCTCCAGTAAAACCATTATCCCGTTTACTCCCACCGATGAGATTAACCCAGCTGTGCCTGATGAGTCTTTCTCTGAGATATCACCTGGGGCAGCACCTGGGGTGTTGCCTGGGGCATCGCCTGAAGCAGATGTCTTATAAGGCATTAATAAATGTCCCCAGGACCCACCCCTACCACCCATTTTTACTTCTACAGATGAAGTACAAAGTGTAACCTCAAGAGGTAAGGTGCAAAGTGTAACCTAGGAGGAGGTATGCTACACTCCAAAAGAACTGCTTGATTTTTTTAATATAGACAAACAGAAACCTGGGGAATATGTATGGGAATGGCTATTAAGGGTGTGGTGTAATGGTGCAAGGAACATAAAGTTGGATCAGTCTGAGTATATTGATATGCGCCCACTAAGCACAGAAGTTCATTCAGTGTTTCAGACAGAGAGGTTAGAAAAGTATCTAACAGATTATTTTGTTGGTTCACTGAAGCATGGATTAAGCAGTATACTACACTACATCAACTTGAAATGCCAGATCTGCCTTGGTATATTGAAGAAGAAGGTATCCAAAGGCTTAGGGAAACTGCCATGTTACAGTGGATTTATCAGGTTGGACCCACAGACCCACACATGGAGTGTCCAGAGGACACACCTTTTACCACAACACTGAGGAAAAAATTTGTGAAGGAAACCTCAGAATCCTTGAAGATTGCTTTGAATGTTATTTTATGTAAGTCAGATATGACAGTGGGGACGGCCATAATTGAATTAAGACACCTACCTACAATTGGGCTGACTGTACCCCGTGGTGGTAGGAGCCAGGTGGCAGCACTTAATTGACAAAGACAAGGTGGGCGTGATTACCGTAATGGACAGCAGAGTTGAAGCAGTAATCAGAATAGTCTGACTTGTATGGACTTATGGCATTGGCTACTTGGTCATGGTGTCCCTAAGAGTGAAATAAATGGGAAATGTACTAAATATTTACAAGCAAAAGACTTCTAGGTCAAGTGAATGGCAGTCTGTCTTAGTCATCTAGTGCTGCTCTAACAGAAATACCACAAGTGGATGGTTTTAACAAACAGAAATTTTTTTTCTCACAGTCTAGTAGGCTTCAAGTCCAAATTCAGGGCATCAGCTCCAGGGGAAGTTTCCCCTCTCTGTCGGCTCTAGAGGAAGGTCCTCATCATCATCAGTCTTCCCCTGGACCAGGAGTTTCTCTGCGCAGGATATGCAGGTCCAAAGGACGTGCTCTGCTCCTGGTGCTCCTTTCTTGGTGGTATGAGGTCCCCAACTCTCCACTTGCTTCCCTTTCCTTTTATCTCTTACAAGAGATAAAAGTTGATGCAGGCCACACCCCAGGGAAACTCCCTTTACATTAGATCAGGGATGTGACCTGGGTTAGGGTGGTGTTACAATCCCACCCTAATCCTCTTTAATGTAAAATTACAATCACAAAATGGAGGGCAACTATACAACACTGAGAATCATGGCCTAGCCAAATTGATACACACATTTCTGGGGGGACAAAATGCAATCCATGACATTCCACCCTTTGGCCCCCAAAAATCACATCTTTGCAACATGCAAAACATATTAATCTCATCATATCATAGCAAAAGTCTTAACTCCAAGTCAAAAATCTGAAAGTTCCTCTTCATCTGTGAAATCTAGAATATAAATTATCCGCTTCCAAAGTACAGTGGCAGAACAGGCCCAAGCTAGACATTTCCATTACAAATGTGAGAAACTGGAGGGAAAGAAGGGATAACAGGCACCAAGCCAGTCAACAGAACACATTACATTAGCCCTCAAGGCTTTGAAAATAATCCTCTGTTCTCTGAGACAATTTCCACAATGGCCCTGCCCTCCAGACTCTAGATATTGGACACAGTCTCCAGATTCTGAATGGAGGCCCCACGGCCCTGGGCTTCAGCTCCACCGCTAAGTGCCTGGAGGCACCCCACTCCTCCAGGAAGCCCCCGGCGCACAGGCACTCAGCTCTCTTGCTCCGTGGGTCAGCTCCAGAGCCATCTCACGCTGGTCTCCTGGTTCTGCTGCTGTTGGTTCTCTGCCGCTGCCACTTCTCTGTGGCTGCAGGTTCTCTGCTGTTGCTGGTCCTCTGCCACTGCCGCTCCTCTATCCATTTACAGTTTCAAAACCGCTTCCACATTTTAGGTATCTGTTAGAGCAGCACCCCACTCTCTCGGTACCAGATTCTGTCTTAGTCATCTAGTACTGCTCTAACAGAAATACCACAAGTGGATGGTTTTAACAAAGAGAAATTTTTTTTCTCACAGTCTGGTAGGCTTCAAGTCCAAATTCAGGGCATCAGCTCCAAGGGAAGCTTCCCCTCTCTGTCGGCTCTAGAGGAAGGTCCTCATCATCATCAGTCTTCCCCTCGACTAGGAGCTTCTCCACGCAGGAATCTCGGGTCCAAAGGACATGCTCTGCTCCTGGTGCTCCTTTCTTGGTGGTATGAGGTCTCCGACTCTCCACTTGCTTCCCTTTCCTTTTATCTCTTATAAGAGATAAAAGGTGATGCAGGCCACCCCCAGGGAAACTCCCTCTACATTGGATCAGGGATGTGACCTGGGTTAGGGTGGTGTTACAATCCCATCATAATCCTCTTTAATGTAAAATTACAATCATAAAATGGAGGACAACCACACAACACTGGTAATCATGGCCTAGCCAAATTGATACACATATTTTTGGGGGGACACAATTCAATCCATGACACAGTGCAACTTGAATCATCAGAATAGACAGTCGCGGTCCCTCAATCAATTCCCAGACTTGAGCCAGCTTACAAGCCCACAACCCCTTGAATGAAGGGAAGGCCAGGTCCCCTTGAGGAAGGGACACCACTACACTGCCAAAAATTTATACTGTTAATCTTTCTCCTAGCCTTCCCCAAAGGGATCTACAGAATTTTGTGATAGTGATTGTTCATTGGGGAAAAGGAAATAATCAGACTTTTTGTGATTACTGAACACTGGCTCTGAACTGAACTAACACTAATCCGTGAGACTCAAAATGTCACTGTGGCCCACCAGTCAGAGTAGAGGCATATGGAGGTCAGGTTATTAATGGAGTCTTAGCTCAGGTCTGTCTCACAGTGGGTCCGGCAGTTCCCCAAACCCATCCTGTACTGATTTCCCCAGTTCCGGAAAGCATAATTGGAATAGATATACTTAGCAACCTGCAGGGATCCACATTGGATCCCTGACATGTGGAATAAGGGCTATTATGTTAAGAAAAGCTAAGTGGAAGCCATTAGAACTGCCCCTACCTAGGAAAATAGCAATACCACATTCCTGAAGGGATCGTAGATTAATTAGTGCCACCATCAAGGACTTGAAGGAGGTAGGGGTAGTGATTCCCACCACACCCCCATTAAACTCACCTATTTGTCCTGTTCAAAAAACACATGGATCTTGGAGAATGACAGTGGATTGTCAAAATTTTAACCAGGTTAATAGGGAACCAACGGTCGAGAAGGGAGAGTACTGACATGTCATGCAGTTGTTAACCAATGTCATAAAACAATATACGTACTAACTGTTTAATGAGAAGCTAGTTTGTTCTGTAAACCTTCATCTACAGTACAATTCTTAAAAAATTTAACCAGGTTATCATGGATTGAATTGTGTCCCCCAAAATGTCTGTCAACTTAGCTGGGCCATGAGTCCCAGTATTGTATGATTGTCCACCATTTTCTCATCTGATGTGATTTTCCGAGCTGTTGTAAATCCTGTCTCTGTGATGTTGATAAGATGGATTAGTGGCAGGTATGTTGATGAGATCTACAAGATTAGGTATGTTGATGAGATCTACAAGATTAGATACTATCTTAAGTCAATCTCTTTTGAGATATAAAAGAGAGAAGCCAGCGGAGACAGGAGGACCTCACACCACCAAGAAAGCAGCGCTGGGAGCAGAGAGCATCCTTTGGATCCGGGGTTCCTGAGTAGAGAAGCTCCTAGTCCAGGGGAAGATTGATGACAAGGGCCTTCCTCCAGAGCTGACAGAAAAAGCCTTCCCCTGGAGCAGATCCCTTGAATTTGAACTTCTAGCCTGCTAGATTGTGAGAGAACAAACTTCTGTTTGTTAAAGCCATCCACTTGTGGTATTTCTGTTAGAGTAGCACTAGATGACTAAGACAATTGTCTTTATTAAAAGATTACATATGGTTTAAGGAGATGTGTACAGGTGCCAAGTTGACAAGGGGTGGACTGTGATGGTTAAGGTTATATGTCAACTTGGCTAGGCCATGATTCTCAGTGGTTTGGCAGATATTATATAATCATCCTCCGTTTTGTGATCTGATGTGAGCAGCCAATCAGTTGAAAGGGGAGTTTCCTTGGGGTGTGCCCTGCATCCAATATATATAGAGGTTCTGGCAAATCTCACCCTCTCTGGATTCTGCATCCAACTTGTCATCCTCTGACCTCTGGTTCTTGAGACGTGAGCCAGCAGCCTGCTGTCTGAACTACAGGTTTTGGGATTCGCCAACTCCCACAGCCCTGTGAGCCAGCAGCCTGCCATCTGACCTGCTGATTTTGGGTTCATCAGCCCCTGCAATCATGTAAGTCAGGAGAAGCCTCCAGCCCAACGTCTGACCCACAGATGTGGGACTTGCCAGTCTCCACAACTCTGTGAGCCATTTCCTTGAAATAAATCTATCTACGTTCACTGTAGTTGCTCCTCTAGAGAACTCAGCCTAAGACATTTCGCTAATTATGCATCTATAATTCTATTAAAATGTGTGCTTGATTAAAAAGAGGGACTTACAATTTCCTAAACTGCTAAAGAAATTACATTTCACGCTCTATAGGATTATCCCCAAAATTAAAAGATCAGTTGGACTGATCTATCTAAAGAACTAGAGATTCATATTTACAACTGCCTGGAGAAAAAATTTTCTTAATATAAATTTCTCTTGTCATCAGTTCTACCTGGTATGCTTTTTAGAATAAAAATTTATCACAACATTTATGTGTAGGAAAGGCAAAATATTAAATGGACTAAGATTTGTGATCCTTGTATATGAGAAGATTAGGTACTTTCAAGGGTAAAATATATGAGTCCAAATGCATTACATAAAAATAAATAAATCCATTACTTTCAATGTTTTTCTTTCCCTCTTCAGGCAAAAAAAAAAAAAAAAAAAAAAAAATCCATTTCTTGAGTGTGGTAAATACAAGCGGTTTAGAAGAGATGATATACCCCTCCCAAAGTTTAATGGCAAAGTTCCAGCATGCCACTCATTAAAAATCCACCAAGATAGAGAATGGGTGTGTGTCTGATTTTTGTGGATTTGTAAACACTAAGTACTTGGGGGATGTAATGTTTCTGAGCTACTTATCTGTCTTCTTTCTCCTGGTAGTTCACTTCCCCCACCTCCTTCAAGTAAATAGGTTCTTCAATGCTCACTGCCTTAGGAGCGGACTAAACAAAAGCAAGGGGATCCCCCAGGCCTTGGACTTAGAATGAAGAGGACATGGGACCCAGACATAATGTTCAAAAGAAACATCATTCATTCTATGCATATTTATTGCCTGCCTTCTCTGTGCCAGGAACTGTGCCAGGAAGTTCATACAGCAATGAACAAGGCAGATGGGTCTTGGAGCATATCTTCTACTGTTAAGAGCAGGGTGTCTATCCCACCCTTGGGAATAGAAGAGAGTCCCCTGGACTGAAGGGTGAAGGGAGACAGGGCATAGCTAGGTATCACAACAAGGGGCCCCAGGCTCTGCTTCTGAGACAGAGCCCCTGCAAAGCAGCAAAACTTAAGGGAAGTTTGGGGGATGTGACTGCTTAGGAGCACTCTGCCCTGCTTCCTAAATTGTTAGCCCCAGGAAAGAGACAAGAGCCAAATAGGTTATGACTCCAGTGTGTCTGGGCAGATGGAGCCACAGTCCGCCTGATATTTCCATGCCACTGGCACACTGAAGTATCAGAATAATTCCCAAACCCTCAAGCATGGGAGGAAGTATGGGAGAGAGCAGCTGGATACAAGTGGGACAGGTGGGAAGAACACTGACTGTCTTAGTAAACACAGGCTGGGACAAATGACATCAGGGCCAGTATGTTCCCCTAGTCACAGCTACATAAGCTCCCTCAAAACCTAGATGCAATGTTTTGGAGAAAAGGTGGGAAGTCCAGGTGATTTAACACATAACCTCTGCAGAATGGGAGCTCAAAATAAAACTTAATTTGTTACAGAAAAATAAAGCAAATACAGTTTATGAACTCAGAATTGTACCAACTACATCATGAATACTAGGACTTGCCAGGGTGTGATGCAGGGTCATTTCAGACATCTATAATTAACAACTCATTTCCTCTGGATGAAGAAAGAGAGGAAAATGAGTGAAAAGAAACGTATTTTATAACAGTAGTTCTCAAACTTTGCTGCATATTAGATTTTTGCTTATTTGTTTTTTAATTTTGTTGCCTAGGCCACATCCTGGACCAACTAAGTCAGTAGCTCTGGCGTTATGGTTTTTTAAAATTCCCCCAAGTGATTTCAGTGTGCAGCCAAGTTGAAGAATCAGTGATTTTAAGTGGTGCTTTTCAAACTTTCAGGGCATGCAAGTCACCTGGATCTTGTTAAAATGCAGATTCTGATCTAGTAGGTCTGGGATAGGGACTGAGATTCTGCATTACTAACAAGCTCCTATTTTGAGGAGCAAGGATTTAAAGACCTCTATTGTAACACAGGAAACCCTGGTGGTGTAGTGGTTAAGAGTTTGGCTGCTAACCAAAGGGTCTAAAGTTCATAATCCACCAGGCACTCCTTGGAAACCCTATGCGGCAGTTCTACCCTGCCTTATACGGTTGCTATGAGTTGGAATTGACTGCAGAGCAATGGGTTTTTTGGTTATTATAACACGGGAGACCTAGCTGTACAGTGGTTAAGATCTCAGCTGCTAACCAGAAGGTCAGCAGTTTGAATCCACCAGCTGCTCCTTGGAAACCCTATGGGGCAGTTCTACTTTGCCCTATAGGGTCACTATAAGTTGGAATCAACTCGATGGCAATGGGTTTAGTTTTTTTGGTATTATAACAACATATGTACCAAGTGTTGTACTTCCCATTGATAAGAAGCTATCAGGTTAAATAAAATATATTATTAAAATTAATTTTACCTGTTTTTGTTTAGATGTTTTGACTAGAAAGGCTTACTACATAAGGCTACTTTAAAATTATATGGCATTTGCATTTCCGGCTCCCATTATCTATTGGAGAGCTTTAGAGTGCATAAGAAATATGGGGGTGGGGGGAGCAGGAGGGTTACCTGTTTGAAATGCAGATTGCCAGGACCAGCCCTCTATTGAGCCTAGTTCAGCTCTCTGTATTTTAGGGAAAGACTAGCATAATTCTTTGCTTTCTTGCTTCCCCTTCCACTACCATGTGCCTGATTCTCTTCATATTTTTCGGTCCCAACTACCAAGAAAGAGAATCTGTTTGGTCTAGATAAGCATCAGTGACTCTTTTTAGTTCTAGCTTTTTGCATCATAAGTCTCTGCCCAGTCTATGGATTGGCTGCTCCTAAGTCCAGTGTCAACTAATCAATTGTAGCTGCAGGGTGGGGTAAGAGCTGGGAAGGGTTGAGTCTGCTTGAACAGAGTACAGGGAATGACCTAGATGGAACCTCTCCTCTGAGCAGGGGCTGTGGGCAGGCCAGTTTTGTTTGGAGGGGATGGTGGGAATACCCAGTATAGATTGACCTGACTGCCATGAGTCAATTCAGAAATTAAAAGAGCATAATGCACAAGCAAAGGCCCTATGACAGTTCTAGAGCCAAGGACTCATTATTCCCAGAACTGCACTCTAGGAAAAACGTCAGCCAAGCCACTATACAGATAATAATAGATCCATTCTCAAAAACATTTCAGTTCCATTTAGCTACTAGCTGGCCATAATAAACGAGGAATTTAGCTGGAGAGGGATATAATGCAGAGGCTGACAGGCAATATATCGAATATAGCACAACAATCAAAATTCCAGTCCCAATGATGCCATTATGCCACCCCATGACCTTGGGCAAGACACCTTAGCCTCTCTGGCCTTAGTCTTCTCATCTTTACGGGTCACAAAATGAAAGGGATTATGAAGATCAAATAAATGCTAGACACAAAAGTTGTTTCTTAGAGTTAGAAGAGCCGCACAATGTAAATCTTACAGGTATGAGTTGTCATTAACTATGTTTACTAATGAATGAGCAACCCCACTGTAAATCGTACCTCAATGAATACACCCTGCCCAGGGACCGTCTGGTTCTATTTCTTCAACTTTTTAATATGTTGGAAATGTTAACTCACAGCTACCATACTCTGTTAGCACTTATCTCGAAGCTATAGCTTCATCTGTAATATGCCGTTAGGAATTCACCTCAATACATCAAACCCTGTCATCAGGCCAGCAGTCTGTCCTGAAGCACACAGTATGCATTTGAGAGAAATATGGTCTATCAGCCCTTGGCTAATGATGATTATTTGTTTAATCTGATGGTAGCTTTTCCCATTAACTGTCAGAATATTTAAGATTTATAATGTTTCTATTTAAATAATCCAAATAGTAAGAAACACAGTAAAAGAAAATTTTAGCTGTCATGTTTGGGACCCAGATTTATTTCCATGCAATATCTTGGGAAAACTAATTACAATCTTCTTTCTTTGCTCTTTCCTTTTTATGTCCCATTTCCTTTCCAAAAAATGCATTGACTTTTTTTTTTTTCCTAAAATGCTCAGCTTTACAGGGAATCAATTCAGGAATACTGAGAAGGTTTTCCCTTTTCCATCACGGAAAGTCTGACACTTTACTATCCCAGCAAGAGGAGCAAAGGGTTTACTATATATTTGCATAATTGATTAGAAAAACGGGAATGCCTGAGCCTCTGAAAAAGGGGCTCTGCATCTTTAAGGCTCCACAGGGCTCTGTCTGTGCTCTCTACGCAGGCAGAGCAGGCTCTGCCGCAGCGACTCATCCTACCCATAAGGTTCAGTTAGCCAAGGTGGAGGATGGGAAAAGAATGGAACTGTCCCAGCTACTCAATGAGATCAGGGCAAACTATGAAAAGCTCCTCACCAGAAATCAGATAGAGACCATGCTCTCAACAAGGATCCAGGTAATGATTTCATACAGACAGGCACCTTCCAGGATAAGGAGACAATCCATGTCTATCCAATTCCTGTCCCAGCCTCTCTGAGGTACAGTATTTCCTTTTCAATGCAGCGTATACTGGGGAAAGAATTTAGGTTTTATAGCAATGTGGCTGAGACTACAGGGGGAAATGTTCTGATTATACTGTTAAACGGCCATTAAATAAATGTTGGTTGATGAATTTGATTTTTATGCAAATTATGATGCCACTATCGTTAACAAAACATACAAGAAAATGGTGCACTCTAATCCTCTTTAAGTATCCTTCAGGAAGAAAGCATTTCAAATACCCTTCAAAGATACTGTGGGGTTATTTATGGAGCTCATTTAGATAGCATATTTAAAATGACAAGCTTTATAGGGAGATTTATTAGCTTGCACACTCTCTGGAGATAAAACTAGGTAAAATATTTCCGAACAGTCTCTGTCATCATTTATTAATGAGCTCAGTTTTATATCAGATTGTTATAAATAGAAATCATCTCGGTATGTGAAATGGCATTCAGAAACAATGATCTAAATTATGACAATCAAAACTCCCCAGATTGATTACAGATTTTTGCTTATTATGAGATGAGAAATGTTTATTTCTAACACAAAGGATGAAATATTTACATATTTTTAAAAAGAGAGATAACTTAAATAAGGGCTAAATCTTAATTCATAGGCTTACTTAGTTTTAAAGTGACAATCACCTTTAGCAATTAAGGTCTCAAGTCTTTCAACAAATTTATAAATAAATATTTTAGAAACAAAGATTCAGAAATGTAGCTGATTTTTGTTTTGTTTTGTTTTTAGTTTACCTATCAAATCTGAGTTCAAGTTCTATTACAAGCACCCAGTTACAGCAAAGAATTTACTTAAGAACATTTCCAAATGAGAAAAAATATATATACTGCTAGGAACTCACAGGCCTTTATTCCATTAGCAATTCATTTTTAGTAACACTATAAATTTTATATCTGGGTAAGATGTTCGGTCTTCATAAACAATAGTCAGTATTCTAGATTAAGCAAAGACACTTGTATATTTGCATTAGGTATTGGAATAGTTCACACGCCTTTTACAAAAGGAAGGAAAAAATGGACGATTTCTGAAGATGATAAAGCAAATAAACATTTTATTTTGCAAATAATAGTTTACAAGTCACAGTGCTAAAATGAGTAAATTCAAATGAAAACGCAGGATTACGATACATTTTGTTTAGACTTTTAAACTAAAAAACTGTGTTAATTTTTTTTAAATTCCGAAAGTCAGCTGGAATAAATTCAAGAAATCCTGATTAATTATCAGGAAATAAAGAAGCATAAACTGTTTTAGTTACCTATTGTTGTGTAACAAACCACCCCAAAACTTAATGGATTAAAACAACAACCATTGTATTCTCTCTCACGATTCTGTGAGTTGTCTGGGCTCAGTAGGGTGATTCTTCTGCTTCATATGATGTTGGCTGGGACTGTAATTATCTTGAGGCACAACTGGGCTGGAATGTCCACGGTGGCTCACTCATGTGTCTGGCACCTTGGCAGGGGCTTGCTGGAAGACTGGCTCAGCTGGGACAACTGGGCCTGTTTCTGTCTCTCTCCATGTGGCCTCGCTACACAATCTCTCCAACAGGGTATCCAGACTTCTTACATGGTGGCCCAGGGCTCCCAGAGCACAGAAGTGGAAGCTGTCAGAGCTTCTTAAGGCTTACGCCTGGAACTGGCATGGCATCACTCCTGCCACATTCTATTGATTAAAGCAAGACACAAGGTCAGCCCAGATTCAATGCGGAAGGGGCCCACACAAGGACATGAATATTGAAAGGTGTGGTTCATTGGTGGCCATCTTTGGAACCTAGCTACCACACAAGCTTAGCTGCCAGTTCCATACTCAAAATCCAAAAACCCATAGATACTGGCATTTTTATGCTCTCGTATGTCCAAAAATTTTTACATTCTCTTTTGTAGTTGCTCTAGCATGTAAGGCTACATCACTCTGCCAAGTTAATACTAAGAAAAAGTGACATAACAAACCAAAAGAAACATGAATTTTGTTCTCTAACACCTTGCCCTAAATTTTGTTCAGACTTTCATTTACTCAAATGTTTCCTTAAAAAAAAAAAAAAAGAAAACCCATTGTATTACCAAACTAATTTTTTAATTATAAAATATATTTTAATAAGGACATTAAAAAGTTGTAATTTTTGGCTTCAAAATGCTACAGTCAATCCATGCGTTGCTTCCACTTGCGGTCAAATGTTGAGAGTTCTGCCAAAAGAGACTTCCATTTAATTCCAGTATCGGCATAACAATATTTAAAGCAGAATATAAAATATTCAACTTGTTATTTAATGAGGACATTTAGAAAATAAAATTTTTAAAGATGTTATTTTTTGTTACTACCCAGATACCCATGCCTTCTAAAAAGACCAATTTGAAAAAGGTAAATCAATAATGAGCACTCTTAATACAGAAGTCCAATTTAGACCCTGGAGCCCTGGTGGCACAGTGGTTAAGAGCTCGGCTTCTAACCAAAAGGTCAGTTTGAATCCACCAGCCACTCCTTGGAAACCCTATGGGGCAGTTCTACTCTGTCCTATAGGGTCACTATGAGTTGGAATCAACTCAACAGCAACAGGTTTGATATTTTGTTGTTTTTTTTTTTAATGCCTATGGTAACTTAATTCTTTAAATTATTAATAACATATTTTCCAGCAGTAAATGCTCCATATCCATACACCTGGTCCTAGAATCAGAGATCACAAATTTAGGACCAGCAAACTTTTTTTTTTTTCCTTAAAGTAGATATATTTTTCCATATTTCACAGGTTGTCATAGTTGGAAGGGACTTTCGAGTCCCTGAGAAAACTGAGGCCGAGAGAGTGCATCTGACTTGCTCGCGTATTTAATTAGCAACTAAGTGTTAGAACAGACATTTGTAATTCAACAATTTAAAGGAAAAAAAGGATTCGATTCCTACACTATTTTTCTATAATGGTTTTTAAACATCCCATTTTTTTAAGAGCGCTCTTTGTGTTTTTGTTGTTGTTGTTGGCTTTCCTATAGCTAGAAGAAGATATAAGCAAAAAAATGGACAAAGATGAAGAGGCTTTAAAGGCAGCTCAAGCAGAACTCAAGGAAGCCCGGCGTCAATGGCACCACCTGCAAGTGGAAATTGAATCTCTCCATGCTGTGGTGAGAACGCTCTCAAAAGCAATTGGCCCACTGAGTCACCAGATGTTCCTTGATGAAGGGAGGGAAAGGAAGAATGTCCATTACTTTACAGTGAGAGAATGAAAATCAAGGCCACTGGATTCTATTCCTGGTCCTAGTTCCACTATTCCACCCCCATCATGGCCGTGGCTGTTATCAGTTCACTCAAGGTTTAGTTCATGCCCATAAAAATGAAGTAATACTTGTTTATCACCCTGGGGTTCTCTAACTGTTGAAGTGGGAGAATAGGCTGTTTGTCGATATCCAAAGAATTAACAGTGGGAACTCTTATGCACGCCACTGGAGACTGCTAACAGAAAAATATTTGAGCACTTTCCTGAAGTGCCTTTTATAAGCAGTCTACTCTGGCTTTGATAGTCAATAGTCTATATTTTTAATATTTAAGAAATTTGATACATCAGAATGATAATGAGTTAATCACACCGCAGAGGATATTTTTGCCCCAGGAATTACAACTGAATTCCTGTGAAATAGTAAGCTCTCTAAAACAAACCCGTTGCCTTTGAGTCAATTCCGACTCTATGTATATAAAATAGAAATTTTTTTTCAATTTAGGCGCACAAAAAGCTTTAATACCTCTTGCATAAGCAAGGGACAATTATTACGGCCTCTTAAAAAAGATGAGAACCCAAGAGAGTGAAGAGAATGCAAATCCGATTTCAGACACATTTTTTTTCACTTACTCACTGATGAGTGTCTATATAACACAGGAAAGGGGCCTTGAAAACTCCCTACATGCCAGTCAGCAGCATTACCAGATGCAGCTGCAAGACCTAGAAGCTGTGATTGAAGGACTAGAAAAAGAGCTACAGGAAGTAAGGCGGGGCATTGAAAAGCAGCTTCAAGAGCATGAGACGCTTCTCAACACGAAGATGAGGCTAGAACAAGAAATAGCAACTTACCGGCGCCTCCTAGAAAAGGAAGAAATCAGGTACCTGGTTCTATATAGTTAATGACAAGCGGCCAGAAATACTGAGCCATTTAAATCACTGTTGATGCAGTCAGAGAAATTAAATCTTAAAAACCATCATCACCATGACGTACTCACTGAGTTCCTATAATAAAACAGGATTGGTATGCCCCGTAAAGGGTAAGAAAGAGCAAAGAACAATTTCTGGCCTTCCCAAGTTAGGAATGAAACTGCCAAAGTTGAGGGCATTAGCTACAACAAGGAGCACATCAAGCTAGAACAAAATACAAACAAGTCTCAATCACTACAAAAATGACCTTTCTCAATTTCTTACTTTCCTTGCCACTCATCTCTTTTGGGATTAGTCTGTGCTTTGTATGCATCACCTCAAAGAAAGTTTGGAAAATTCACGTATTATCACCACACAATCCCATACTCTACCCACCCCCACACACACACCCATATCAAACATCGAAATAATGATGATGATGATGATGTAGATAAAGATAAGAATATAAAAAGCAGATTATATTACAACAATGGAAAGCAATATTTTTCTGAGTACATGATTCAAAAGATTCCCAGATGTCCTGAGTAAGGAAAGGTATTAAAAGAGGAATTCTTTCTAATTAACAGTTTTATAATCTGCAGTTATTTATAAGCTCGTAAAGCTTTGAATATAGCACAGCCTCCCAGTCTCCAGGTTCCCATAAAAAGAAATCCTCATTCTTGCTTGCTTCAGAATTCTGAGTCCTCTACAGAACTAGAGGAAACAACTTCAGCCTATAATAAAACTCTTGACAGTTACTAATTCTTTGAAAACATACCACTTACTAGCTGAGTGACCTTGGGCAAGTTATTTAACCTGTGTCTCAGTTTTCTCAACTGCAAAATGGGAATAATAATACTACCTACCTCATAGAGGTAGGTGAGGATTAAATGAGTTAATGTTTGTGAAGTGCTGAAAGCGGTACTTGGCATGTGGTAGGTACTATATAAGTGTTAAACAAAATAAGTGGTTGCAAATTTTATTTAATTCCGAATCATTCAAGATGTTGACAAATTGACCCTTTAATATTTCTATAATACAATTTTTAGAATTTTATTGTGCTATATTTAAGATGTACTAGAAGGTATAAAGAAAAATATAACGAACACTCATGTATCTACTTTTCCCAGTTTGAGAAGTAAAGCATTTCCAATGTAGTTGAAGTCCCCCAGGCATCTAACCGCCCCACCGCATCTCATTCTCCCTTCCCCTAACCTGGCTCAGGAAGTGGATATTTACCAGTCTCATACTAAAATGTATGTATCCCTAAACAAAACGGAATTGTTTTGCATATTATTTTAACCTTTATAAAATGAGCTGCAGCTTACCTTTTTTGCACTCAATGTTATGCTGCAGGATTCATCCATAAAGATACAGTGTAGCCTTATTTCATTTATTTTCCCTCTCAGTAGTATTTCCATTGTATGAAAATGGCTAGAACATACTACCATTTATCCATTCTTCTGGTGGTGGACATTTAGGTTGTTTCGGCTATTTGCTATTACAGTGTTGCTCCTATAATTCTTTGCATTTTCAGATATTACGGTTCTATCCAAGGTGGGAAAAAAGACCAAAAACCTACCACAAGTAGAGTTGGTTTTGTTTTACCTTCAGGTGAGTTTCTGATGTAAGTAAACTAACTTGAAAACTTAAGTTACATTTACAGGAATTATAATGAAATTAAATACTCTAAAGTAGCAAAGGAGCCCTGGTGGCACCAATGGTTAAGCACTTGGCTGCTAACTGAAAGGTTATAGCCCACTCAGTGGCTTAGCGGGAGAAAGACCTGGTGATCTGCTGCCATAAAGATTACAGCCAAGAAAACCCTATGAGACAGTTCTGCTCTGCCACGCGGGGTGGCTATGAGTTGAAATTGACTCGAAGGCACCTAACAACAACAAAGAAGCAAAAACAACCACTATTTGAATAAAAAGTTTGCCACATAAATTAACTGTGAACACTACCTGAATATTGTAATTTAATAATTAATACATAACTTTTTGCAGCCATTATCAATGAAGTATCTTTTTCAACAAAAGTCTCACAAAAGTGTGAGACTGAAAACGTGGAAACCGTAACCAAACAGGCGATATTAAACGGAAATATTGTGAAGGAGAGCACTGAAGCTCATGGCACTATACAGTAAGTAAAATTCTGACTAAGAAATAATAATAAACATATGCAAATAAACTCATTTCAACTGAGTAATCCCAGGAATTAATCTTCTTTGTTTGAGTGTTTCTAAACATAAAGTTTTACTATATGGTGAATTTTAATCTGACATGACAGCCATTTTGTAAGATATATACGACTGTATATTAGATGGGAATATAAGCAAAAAATCAGATGAATTCACCATTTTTCCAAAAAATACAACTAAAACATGAGAATTCCATAGAAGTTCCGTAGAATTCCATAGAAATTCCACAGAAATTATATTCATGATTTTTAAGTATATAAATTATAAATTCCACAAACTACAAATTATACAGTTTCTTGATTTATTTTTCACAGATATGGCATACATTTTATATAAAGGCTTACTTTATCGTTTCAGGACAGAGAAAGTTGATGAAGTTATTAAAGAATGGGAAGGTTCCTTCTTTAAAGATAACCCTCGATTAAGGAAAAAATCTGTTTCTCTTCGATTTGATCTTCACTTAGCCGCCACCGATGAAGGGTGTTTACAGACTAAGCAGGATAATCTACCAGATATAGAAGTCAGGCTTATCATGAGAAGATCGTGCAGTATCCCCTCTATCAAACCTCCATCAGCAGCTAATTAACCCAAAGACAGTATCTGACATGATTTGAAAATGTCATTAGGATGGACCTAGGTGGGCCATGCTGGGCCCCTCCATTCCTAAATGTAAATTACTAAGTACGTATGGAAAAGGTTATAATCAATGTGTGATTCTCTTCAGGAAAAAAGCAAAATAGTAAGAGACAAAGTTTCTCTGAATCTAATTATGGATCTATTTTATGGGGAGGAGGAGGCTTAAAAATAAAATTAAGAATACAGTATGGTTTCTATTTTTATTCTGCAAATATTCTTTTTCTTTTTTCCTTGAAATTTTATTAGGGACTGTTGGCAGTAAACTGGCTTAGTTAAATCTTTGTAATTTCACTCAACAGCTGAATACTCTAAAGAAAAAGTAATTGTTTGTTTAAATATGAATTTATTATGAGAGTCATACTGAGTTAGTCATTATTCCACGACTGATTAAACCTAAAAAGTATTTTCTACTAAAAAAAAAAGGAGTTATTAAAAAAATTTTTTAAAGAGGACTCACTACTCACTTCACCAGGATTTTTTTGAGACAATCATTTGAACCCTTAGAAAAATGACTCCCCTAAAGAGTTATTTTCCTTGTGTAGTTCTAAGCAAGCTATAGAACATAGCCCAAGACTAATTTGATAATTAAATAATATTCAGTTAATCTACATCTGTAAATTGTCTATAATCATTATCTTTCTGATTTCCAGAAAGCTTACTTTAATCAAAGAACTTTAAATGTTGAACGCTCCCCTACTGACAAAAAAAAAAAAAAAAGATCAGCTGTACAAACAAAACATGAAAAAGCAAATTGAAGAGGCAGTTACTACATTACTCGGACAGAAAGTTACCCAACCTCTCACCATCCCCATTTTTCCACCTATAAAGTTAAATGTGTAATATGAGTGCTTGCTATGAGCCTTAGCTAAGATACTATATGCATATTGAAATATTTCTTTCCATCGGTCACGTGAACTAAGATCACAGTATTGCTGTCTAAGTTACAAACATCTGCAGGATTTTACCTTTTTAAATTGTTCAAATTGTAATAAATATGGATAGAAAATATATTTGTGAATAAGTGGAGTATTGCTGCAAAGTTTTTAAAACAATCTAATTTGTTTAACACAGGTATATTTATTTTAAGACCTTAAAAAATAAGCACTTGTTTTAAAACATTAGAATTTATAGGCTATTAATTTTTTTCTAAGCAGAAATAATGGTTGAGTACAACTCACCATAACTTTTTCCAGCAAAATTATCATCCAAGGGCTACAGCTATGTCGACATTTTAGTAGAGCCTTTACAGTATGTCTCTTTATTTTTTATTTCACCAGAAAAAAAAAAAAAAAGAAGAAGAAAATAATGTTAAATAATCTTTAGCATAATACAGGGACATAAAAAATTAATTTATTTTCAATTACTGCAGATTCCATTTAGCTTGGCTTATTCTATATTTAGTGAAAGAGGATGATTTTGTTTGATCAAGGATACATCAGCATGTTAAATGCTTATTCTTGCATAATCATCTGACCTAAACTATGTCCTATACATACAAGTGTTTTTATTCAACAGTGGTTAAATACTACTAACTTTATTAAAGCTTTAAAAAAGGCAATCATATAAGCTATTGTACTAAAGTTCCTGTACTAAGCAACAGTAATCATAATAAAGCAATATATCTAGTGTAATCTAATGCAGTGTTAAAAATTTAGTACTGGGCGTCATGAATGTAACTGCTTGTTATAGTAATTCTACTATGCAGCGATTGTGTGTATAACTTGTACATTTTAAATATTTGGATTTATAACAAAGTTTTATTTGCTTTGGAGCATTTTAAATTGGGGTATGAATTTACCAAAGTAAATGATAGCACTACAATAAAAAAAAATTGAAACATGAACTCTAAAGCTGCATTGTATTTGAGTTTGATACACAGTCCTTTTGACTGAAGGATATCTGTGCATGGTTAAGCAAAAGAATTAACTGCTTCAATATGATTAGCTCAGTGGGGGGAAGGGACAAACTTGCAACCACAGTAGATTTTTTACACTTTTTTGCAAAACAAAAATGAAGAATGGTATATTGATATTTTATTCTAATAAAAAATAAAAATAATCACATAATCCTGGGGAAAACATAATCGCAATAGCCACTATTTTCAAAGAGCCTACTCTGCTCTAGGCATAGCTCATCAGACTCCTACATAATCTCAATTCTTACAACAATCCTACAAAGTGCATAATTTTATCCTCATTTTAAAAATGAGTAGAAATTAATATTCTTTGAGCTCTCTGAGCTATTTTAAATGCTTCCATAACAAAGTAAAAAAATAAGGAGTTAATTCCAATTACAAATATTGTAGGATTGGAGCTGTGGCTCTGTCACTAATTAACCATGTAACCAGAGGGAATCACAAATTCCCCATGCTTCAGTTTTCACACTTGAAAACAAAGATGTTATGGATTGAATTATGTCCCCCAAAATATGTGTTATAAATCCTAACCCCTATACCTGTGTTTGTAATCCCACTTGGGAATAGGATTTTCTTCCTTATGTTAATGAGGCCCTATCAATATAGGGTGTATCTTAAGCCAATCACTTTTGAGACATAAAAAGAGTAGATGAGGCACAGAGAAGCAAAGACACATGGGGGAAGATGGATGCAACATGAAGATCACCAATGAATCAAGGAATAGAAGCTAAAAGAGGCAAAGATCTTCAGAGAGCCTTCCCCTAGAGCCAATGCCTTCTAGCCTCCTAAACTGTGAGGAAATAGATTTCTGTTCATGAAAGCCACCCACTTGTGGTATTTTTGTCATAGAGGCACTAAGAAACTAACAAAAGGAAAAGGTGATGCTTAATAACAATTCCTACCCTGCATACCTCACAGTTGTTTGAAAATATTTTGTAAAGCATATACATATGAAAGTATTTTGTAGAGCACCACTCAAATATACAGTACTGTTTGAATGGAAGTTGTCATTGAGAGTGAAGAATTTATAAGGACAATTACAGCTGACAATATAAGTGATAGGTCAAGACACAACAGGTAAAGATAGTTTTTTTATTCTTCAATCACTGCCAGAAAATTTTTTTCCCAGTGAGTTACCCAATTTGAGCTGTTCTTCCATGGTAGTTTTTAAAGTACAAAAATGTTCTCAAGTCAAAAATCCTTAAGTTAATTTGAAAGTTTCAAACGGAAATATATTATGGTATGTGGACCAAAATGAAACTTGAGCATAAATAATACACATATACACGTTACTCAAATTATCAACACATGAAATCAAAGGAAAGTTTGCGCACAGGGCAGAATTTGGCTCTATGTTTACAAGTTATGGCCAGCATATACACATAGATTGCCACTGTTCCTGGATATACTAAAAATAAATGTTCTGAAATAAGATATATGTGCAAATTAGTACAAGCTATTCTCAGCATCTCTCACATACTTAGACCTAGACTAGGGGTTTTCTGTAAATATTTTAGATTTTGCAGGCCATACCGTCCCTGTAGAGACTATACAGCTCTGCACTTAGCCAAAAACAGGCATAGACAATATGTAGACAAATAGGAGTGGCTGTGTCCTAATAAAACTTTATTTATAAAAACAGGAGGTAACCAGGATTTGGCCTCCAGCAGTAGTTTCCCAACACCAGCCCTAGTCCCTCAGTAGTCTGTGGATAACAGACCCACACCCCAGATTCTCGAGCACCATTCTGTTTTCAAACAATTTTCTCCCTTTTCCTTACCATGTGTTAAAACTCATGTCCCAAATCTTCAAGGAATTTTGGGGGCAAGGCAGAAGGTTGTAAAAGCAAATCATACTTTGTCAACTTCAACAAAACATTGTAAATCACTCTCTCCATGAAATCTGCTGGACTTCAATATTTCACAAGTATTTCTAATGATAAAAACTAAATATGTGTAATTCCTTCTGCTTTCACAAAAACAGCTGAGAAAATTAGCCTATATCACCATTTGCTATAACCAGACATTTTTATAGGCTATTTGGCTCAAGCAAAGCTATGTCCTCCCTTTACCTATTTTAAGGCAAGAAAAATCCATTAAAAAAGCATAGTTAGAACACATTACAAATTGCTCACTGGTTGGGTCATAATCTTTCTTCAGTCACAGACCTCTTAAAAAATCTGATGAAGCTACCAATTCTCTATCCAGAAAAATGCACACAAAAGTTATATACAATTTTAAAGGGTTCATTGACCTCCTGGAGCTTATCCATGGACTCCGACATGTCCAAAGACTGAAGGTATATTCTTGTTCTCTTCCATTTTCTCCTTTTTCTTCTTCCTTCCCTGTCACAGGACTCTCCCTACCCCTAATTCTCTCTCACCAGCTTCTTTCCATGGTGTATAGAAGGAACTCAAAGAGACCTGGACTTGAATCCCATCTTAATCACTTACTAGTTTTGGCTTTCTTGCCTTAGAGGAAGAAGAACCCCAAGAAAGTATGGGTAGAGCCAGAGGAGAATGTAGGCCAAGGCCCTGGATCTTGCTACCAGAAAGAAAAATAAACTACACTGGCATAAGACTATCTCTGGGCTTTACCACTAGGCCCAAGTGAGGGCTCTCAACAATCTTTATAGTTACATATAGTTTAAACAGTTGTCTTAGTTATCTAGCGATGACTTAAAAAACAGAAATTTATTCTTTCACAGTCTAGGAGGTTGGAAGTCCGAATTCGGGGCACCAGCTCCAGGGAAAAGCTTTCTCTCTCTGTTGGCTCTGGAGGAAGGTCTTTGTTATCAATTTTCCCCTGGTCTAGGAGCTTCTCAGCCCAGCGACCCTGGGTCCAAAGGACGCGCTCTGCTCCTGGTTTTTCTTGCTTGGTGGTAATGAGGTCCCTCTCCTCTCTGCTAGATTCTCTCTTTTATATCTCAAAAGAGATTGACTCAAGATACAACCTAATCCTGTAGATTGAGTCCTGTCTCATTAACATAACTGCCCCTAATCCTGCCTCATTGACATCACAGAGGTTAGGATTTACAACACATACGATAATCACATCACATCACAAAATGGTGGACAACCACACAACGGTGGGAATCATGGTCTAGCCAAGTTGACATACATTTTTGGGGGGACACAATTCAATCCATAACAATAGTCATATTAATGCTGCATCCCAAATTTCCCAGGAATAATTACAATTCCAAAAGTCTGTCCTATGGTCACCATAAATATCCTTGTACATGCAAGATTGTGTGTCCTGAATATGGCTTTGGAAAAAAAAAAAAATCAGTAGAAAGGGTCCATCTGCTCGGTATTTCACTTTTCACTCTTAATTTCTTCAGGACAAGGAAGAGATTTTTTTTTTTTTTCTGTTATATTTTACCAATATTCTTCCTTTAACAACTTTGGAAATCTCCAGGAGAGAATGAACCAAAGTGGGAAGAGGGAATGATATAACCATTCATTCATTCATTCATGCCACAAATTTTGAGTACCTAAATATACCAGGCACTGTTCCAGATGTTAGAGTTGAGCATAAAGAAAATTGGTCAAAAATCTCCACCCTCTTTAAAAGCCTGTGAGCAGCCATCTAAGATACTCCACTTGTCTCACCCCTTCAGGAGCAAGGAAGAATAAGGAAAACTAAAGATACAAGGGAAAGATTAGTCCAAAGGACTAAATGGACCACAATTACCACGGCCTCCACCAGACTGAGTCCAGTACAACTAGATGGTGTCCGGCTACCACCACTGACTGCTCTGACAGAGATCACAAAAGAGGATTCCGGACAGAGCTGGAGAAAAATGTAGAACAAAATTCTAACTCACTGAAAAGACCAGACTTACTGGCCTGACAGACTGGAGAAACTGAGATTATGGCCCCCGGACACCCTTTTAGCTTAATAATGAAGTCACTCCCAAAGTTTACCCTTCAGCC
This sequence comes from Trichechus manatus latirostris, assembly GCF_000243295.1. Taxonomy (NCBI): domain Eukaryota; kingdom Metazoa; phylum Chordata; class Mammalia; order Sirenia; family Trichechidae; genus Trichechus; species Trichechus manatus. The sequence continues at coordinate 16,872,989 of NW_004443990.1, read as the reverse complement.
AAAGACTAGACAGGCCCATAAAACAAAACGAGACTAATGGGGCACAACAGCCCGGGGAAAAGGACTAGAAGGCAGGAGGGGACAGGAAAGCTGTTAATAGGGAACCCAAGGTTGAGAAGGGAGAGTGTTGACCTGTTGTGGGGTTGTTAACCAGTGTCATGAAACAATATGTGTACTAACTGTTTAATGAGAAACTATTTGTTCTGTAACCTCACCTAAAGTACAATAAAAAAAATTTTTTGCATAAAAAATAAATAAAAATGAAATCCAAAAAAAAAAATCTCCACCCTCAAGGAGCTGTGATGGTTAAGGTTGTGTGTCAACACGGCTATGCCATGTCTCAGTGGTTTGGCAGTTATGTAATGATGTGGTTTGGCAGTTATGTAATGATGTAGTCACCCTCCATGATGTGATCAGCCAACCAGTTGTAAGGGGAGTTTCCTCAGGAGTGTGGCCTGCATCCAATACATTATGTGGATGTTCTTACAAACCTCACTTCCTTGCACTGGATCCTGCATCCGGCTCATCATCACCTGACCTCTGGTTCATGGGACTTGAGCCAGCAGCCTGCCGTGTTGATTGCTGATCCTAGGTTTGTCAGCCCCTGCAGCTACATGAGTTAGGAGAAGCCTCCAGCCTGACATCTGACCCACAGACTTAGGACTTGCCAGCCTCTACAACCACATGAGAAATGTCCTTGAGATAAATCTCTCTATATATGTATAGATGCTTCAGTGGTTTTGCTTCTCTAGAGAATCCAGCCTAAGACATTTGGTACTGAAAGAGGTTCTGGAGAAAGAAAATCATAAAGATGAGTTTTCTAAAATGGTTTACTAGTCAGACTAATCTTAAAGGCATTGATGACTCTGCCTACAATAGTAAAGAGGGCATGAGGTGGCAACATGAATATGCAAATTATTACCACAGATAGATCAAATATTGGTGAGAAGCAATATTGGATACTTTTCTACAATTTTGTCAGAATGAGAAGTATAGGGAAGACAGTTGATTGATCCTATTTTCACTAGACAAAGTGGTGAAAGAAATAGATGAGCTTAGGGCTTCAGAGTCACAGCTTAAGCCTGCATAAAAGACCTGAAAGTTGCCACTTGTGCCCTGAAAGCCCTACTTCTTGTGGTAACAGAGCTGATATCGCCAAAAACCAGACCCAGAATTTTTTTCTAAGAGTAGGTGAATTACAACGCCAACTGAATTTCCAGACTCGAATGGTGTCTAAAGTTAAAGTGAGGGCATTCATTGGGAAGAAATGGGATCCTGAATCTTGGGATGGGGACATATGGACAGATAAGCAGGAAGCTGGGGATTTTGAGACCCTAAATTTCATTGAATCACTCCTGCCAACAGAACCAGCCCTGTTACTCCCATCTGAAGAAATTACTCCATCTTTGTCTGCTAAGACACCCTCCCCAGTAAAACCATTATCCCTTCCACCCCCCATCTGATGAGATTAACCCATCTGTGTCTGAAGAGCCTTTGTCTGAGATATCACCTGGGGCGGTGTCTGAGTCATTGCCTCGGGCATTGTTAGGGTAGATGACTTATAAGATATTGCTGAATGTTCCCAGGACCCATCCCCCCACACCCATTTTTGCCTCTAGACTTAAGTCCCCGCAAGGCCCAAAAGGTGAAGTACAAAGTGAGATCCAGGAGAAAGTATGATACACTCCGTAAGAACTGCTTGACTTTACTAATACATATAAACAGAAACCTGGGGAATATGTGTGGGAATGGTTACTAAGGGTGTGGGATAATGGTGCAAGGAACACAAAGTTGGAGCAATCTGAGTTTATTGATATGGGCCCACTAAGCACAGATTCTTTATTCAGTGTTTGAACTCGAGAGGTTAGGAAAGGATCTAATAGTTTATTTGGTTGGTTTTCCGAAGCATGGATTATGTGGTAGCCTACATTAAATCAAGTTGAAGTACCAGACCTGCCTTGGTATACTGTAGAAAAAGGCATCCACAGGCTTAGGGAAATTGGCATGTTAGAGTGGATTTATCAGGTTAGACCCCACAGACACATGGAGTGCCCAGAGGACACATCTTTTACCAAAATGATGAGGAACATATTTGTGAAAGGAACCCCAGCATCGTTGACAATTGCTGTGATTGCTATTATATATAAGTCAGATGTGGCAGTGGGGACTGCCCTAACTGAATTAAGACACCTAGCTACAATTGGGCTGATAGGACCCTGTGGTAGTAGGGGACAAGTGGCGACATTCAATCAACAAACACAGAAGGGTATGGTTACCATAATGGACAGCAGGGTCAAAGCACTAATCAGAACTGTCTGACTCGTATGGACTTAAACAGTGTGTGCTAATTAGTCACAGTGTCCCAAGGAGTGAAATAGATTGGAAATCTACTAAATATTTACTTGATCTGTACAAGCGGAAGATTTCTAGGTGAAGTGAACAGCAGTCTAACTCGAATTTCCAGAATAGAGTGTCCCAGCCCCTCAATCAATTCCCAGAATTGAGCCAGTTTACAGACCCACAACTCCTTGAAGGAAGGGGAGACCAGGTCCCCTTGAGGAAGGACACCACTAACTTCCAAAAATTTGTGATGTTAATCTTTGTCCCAGTGTTTCCCAAAGGGATCTAGGGCCTTTTATGAGAATGACTGTTCATTAGGGAAGAGGAAATAATCAGACTTTTGGGGGATTATTGGATACTGGCTTTGATTCCAGGAGACCTAAATTCCAGGAGACCCAAAACATCACTGTGGCCCACCATTCAGAGTAGGGGCATATGGAGTTCAGGTTATTAATGGAGTATTAGTTCAGATTTGTCTCACAGTGGGTCCACTGGGTCCTAAACCCCTCATGTAGTGATTTCCCCAGTTCTAAGAATGCATAATTAGAACAGCTATAGTCAGCAACCTGCAGAACTCCCACATTGGATCCCTGACAAGTAGAATAAAGGCTATTATGGTAGGAAAAGCCAAGTGGAAGCCATTAGAACTGCCCCTACCTAGGAAAACAGCAAACCAAAAGCAATACACATTCCTGAAGGGAATTACTGCCACCATCAAGGATGTGAAGGATGTAGGGGTGGTGATTCCCACCACATTCCCATTCAACTCGCCTATTTGGCCTGTTCAAAAAACAGATGGGCCTTAGAGAATGACAGTGGATTATCATAAACTTAACCAGGTGATGACTTCAATTGCAGCTGCTCTTCCAGATGTGGTTTCATTACTTGAGCAAATTAATACATCTACTGGTACTGGTATGCAGCTATTGACCTGACCAGTGCCTTATTCTCAATTATGGTTTCGAAGGAACACCAGAGGCAGTTTGCCTTCAGCTGGCAAGGCCAGCAATACAGTTTCACTGTCTTACCTCAGGGGTATATCAACTCTCCAGCCCTATGTCACAATTTAGCCCACAGGGACTTTGATCGCCTTTCTCTTCCATATCACAGTGGTCTATTACATTGATGATATTATGCTGATAAGACTAAGGTGAGCCTGACCCAAGCCATGGTATTTTCAGTCACCTCCTATGCATGTGAAAGCTGGATGATAATAAAGAATACCGAAGAAGAATTGACGCCTTTGAATTGTGGTGTTGGCAAAGAATACTGAATATACCACGGACTACCAAAAAAATGAACGGATCTGTCTCGGAAGTAGTACAACCAGAATGCTCCTTAGAAGGATGACGAGACTGCGTCCCACATACTTTGGAATGTTCTCAGGAGGGATCAGTTCCTGGGGAAGGACATCATGCTTGGTAAAGTAGAGGGTCAGCGAAAAACAGGAAGACCCTCAATGAGATGGACTGACACCATGGCTGCAACAATGGGCTTAAGCATAATAACAATTGTGAGGATGGTGCAGGAGTGGGCAGTGTTTCGTTCTGTTGTACATAGGGTCACTATGAGTTGGAACCAACACCATGGCACCTAACAACAATTATGCTGATTGGACCCAGTAAGGAAGAAGTGTCAATGACTCTGGATTTATTGGTAAAACATTTGCATGCTAGAAGGTGGGAAATTAATCCCACAAAAATACAGGCGCCTTCCACCTCAGTGAACTTTCTAGGGGTCCAGTGGTGTGGGGCATGTCGAGATACTCCTAAAGTGAAGGATAAGTTGTTACATCTGGCCCCTCTCACAACTAAAAAAGAGGCACAACATCTTGTGGGCCTCTCTGGGTTTTGGAGGCAACATACCCCTCATTTGGGTGTGCTACTCCAGCCTATTTACAAGTGACTCAAAAAGCTGCTAGTTTTGAGTGGAGCCCAGAACAAGAGAAGGCTCTGCAACAGGTCCAGGCTGTCATAAAAGCTGCTCTGCCACCTGGGCTATATGATCCAGCTGATCCAATGATGCTTGAAGTGTCAGTGGCAAACAGAGGTGCTGTTTGAGCCTTTGGCAGGCCTGTATTGGTGAATAACAGTGCAGACCCTTAGAATTTTGGAGAAAGCCCTGCCATCCTCTGCAGATAACTACTCACCTTTTGAGAAACAGCTTTTGGCTTGTTACTGGGTCTTAGTAGAGACTGAATGCTTAAACATGGGCCACAAAGTCACCATGTGGCCTTAGCTGCCCATCATGAACTGGGTGTTGTCTGACCCACAGAGTCATAAAGTTGGACATACACAGCAGCACTCCATTATTAAATGGAAGTGGTATATACAAGATTGGGCTCGAGCAGGACCTGAAGGCACAAGTAAGTTACATAAGGAAGTGGCCCAAATGTTCATGGTCCCTACTCCTGTCACATTACCTTCCTTCTCCCAGTCTGCACCTATGGCCTCATAGGGAGTTCCCTGTGATCAGCTAAGAGAAAACTTATATCTGGTTCACAGATGGTTCTGCGTGATATGCAGGCATCACTCTGAAGTGTACAGTGGTAGCACTGCAGCACCTTTCTGGGACCTCCCTAAAGGACAGTGGTGAAGGGAAATCCTCCCAATAGGCAGAACTTCAAGCAGTGTACCTGGTTGTTCACTTTGCTTTGAAAGAGAGATGACCAGATGTGCAACTTTATACTGATTCATGGGCTGTGGCCAATGGTTTGGCTGGATGGTCAGGGACTGGAAGGAACATGATTGGAAAATTGGTGACAAGGAGGTATAGGGGAAAAGTATGTGGATAGACCTCTCTGACTGGGCCAAAGAAGTGAAGATATTCGTGTCTCATGTGAATGCTTACCAAAAGGCTACCTCAGCAGAGTAGGATTTTAACAATCAAGTGGATGGGATGACGCATTCTGTGGAAACCAGTCATCCTCTTTTCCCAGCCACTCCCATCATTTGACCACTGGGCTCATGAACAAAGTGGCCATGGTGACAGGAATGGAGGTTATGCACGGGCTCAGCAACATTGACTTCCACTCACCAAGGCTGACTTGGCTACATCCACTGCTGAGTGCCCAATCTTCCAGCAGCAGACACCAACAATGAGTCCCCAATATGGCATCATTCCTCGAGGCAATCAGCCAACAACCTGGTGGCAGGTTGATTACGTTTGACTGCTTCCATCATGGAAAGGGAAACATTTCATTCTTATTGGGATACACACTTACTCTGGATATAGATATGCCTTTCCTGCATGCAATGTTTCTGCCAAAACTACCATCCATGGACTCACAGGATGCCTTATCCACCATCATGGTATCCCACAACAGCATTGCCTCAGATCAAGGAACTCACTTCACAGCAAATGAAGTGTGGCAACGGGCTCATGCTCATTGCATTCACTGGTCTTACCACGTTCCCCATCATCCTGAAGCAACTGGCTTGAGAGAACAATGGAATAGCCACCTTAAGACACAATTACGGCCCCAGCTAGGTGGCAATACTTTGCAGGGTTAGGGCAATGTTCTCCACGAGGCTGTATATACTTTAAACCAGCATCCAATATGTGGTGCTGTTTCTCCCACAGCCAGGACTCACAGTTCCAGGAATCAAGGGGTGGAAACGGGAGTGGCACCGCTCACTATTACCCCTTGTGCACCACTATGCTCTGTGGGTCTGGAGGTCTCAGTTCCAAAGGGAGGAATGCTCCCAACTGGAGACACAACATGGATGTCACTAAGCTATAAATTAAGAATGTTACCTGGCCACTTTGGGCTCCTCCATCCTCTGGATCAACAGGAAAAGAAAGTAGTTACCATATTGTCTGGTGTGACTGATCCTGACAACCAAAGGAGACATCAGACTGTTGTTGCATAATGAAGGCAAAGACTATGTCCGGAATACCGGAGATCCCTTAGAGCGTCTTTTAGTACCATCATGCCCTGTGATTAAAATCAATGGAAAACTACAGAAACCCAACTCCGACATGACTGCTAATGGCCCAGACCCTTCCAGAATGAAGGTTTGGGTCACCCCACCAGGCAAAGAACCATGACCAGCTGAGGTGCTTGCTTAGGATAAAGGGAATATGGAATGGATGGTGGAAAAAGGTGGTTCTAAGTACCAATTAAGACCATGTGACCAGTTGCAGAAATGAGGATTGTAATTGTTATATTTCTTCCTTGTATGTGTGCCATCAATTTTTTTTTCTTAACTTATATAAGATATAAAAAGGGCTAGAGCATTTTCAGTTGTACACGTTAGTTTTGTCGTGTTAGGCACAAGTATGACTTTGTAATTGTCTTTATTTAGAGATTGTGTATGGTTTAAGGAGATCTGTACAGGTGCCAAGTTGACAAGGGGTGGAATGTGATGGTTACAGTTGTATGTCAACACAGCTATGCCATGATTTTCAGTGGTTTGGCAGTTATGTAATGATGTAGTTTGGCAGTTATGTAATGATGTAGTCATCCTCCTTGATGTGATCTGATGTGATCAGCCAATCAGTTGTAAGGGGAATTTCCCCGGGGGTGTGGCCTGCATCGCCTATATATACGGATGTTCTGGCAAAGCTTGCTTGCTTTCTCTGGATCCTGCATCCAGCTCATCATCATCTGACCTCTGGTTCTTGGGACTTAAGCCAGCGGCCTGTAGTATTGCCTGCTGATCTTGGATTTGTCAGCCTCTGCAGCCCGTGAGCCAGCAGCCTGCCACTGACCTGACAATCTTGGTTTTGTCAGCCCCTGCAGCTATGTGAGTCAAGAGAAGCCTCCAGGATGACACCTGACCCACAGACTTGGGACTTGCTAGCCTCTACAACCGCGTGAGCCGTTTCCTTGAGATAGATCTCTCCTCTCTCTATGTATATACACTTCACTAGTTTTGCTTCTCTAAAGAACCCAGACTAAAACAGGAGCTTTCATTCTGATGGGATGAAAAAAATAACAAAATAAATATATGAAAAATATAGGTTAGGCAGTAAGTGCTGTAGGAAAAAAAAAGCAAAGATGGTGAATATGGACTAAGGAGGCTGGGGAATAAGTTGCTTTTTTGTTTCCTTTTTATTGTGGTAAAATATATATAACATAAAATTTGCCATTTTAACCATTTTTAGTGTACAAGCCACTGACATTAATTACATTCACAATGCTATGCAACCATCACTATTTCAAAAACTTTTTCATCACCCAAAACAGAAACTCTGTACCATTTAAGAAATAACTCTCCCTTCTCCCTTCCCCTACTTCTTCTAATCTACTATCTGTCTCTATTAATTTGCCTACTCTAGATATTTCATTTAAGTAGAATCATATATAATATCTGTCCTTTGGTGTCTGGTTGATTTCACTAAGCATGATGTTTTCAGTGTTCATTCATGTATCAGTGTTTCATTCCTTTTTATGGATGAATTATGTTCCATTGTATGGATATACCACACTTTGTTTATCCATTCACATATTGATGGACACTTGGGTTGTTTCTATCTTTTGGCTACTGTGAATAATGCTGCAATGAGCACTGATGTACATGTATCTGAGTCCCTGCTTTCAATTCTTTTGGGTATATACCTAGGAATGGAATTGCCAGGTCACATGGTAGTTCTATGTTTACCTTTTTGAGGACCTGCCAAATTCTTTTCCACAGGGACTGCTTTTCACATTCCCACCAGCAATGGATGGGCTCAAGCATAATAATGATTTTGAGGATGGCGCAGGACCGGGCAGTGTTTCGTTCTGTTGTACACAGTGTCACTATAAGTCGGAACTGACTCGACAGCACTTAACAATAACACAACAACCAGCAATGGACAAGTGTTCCAATTTCTCCACATCTCTGTCAACACTTGTTATTTTCTGATTTTTTTTATAATAGCCATCCTAGTGGATATGAAGTGGTACCCCATTGTGGTTTTGATTTGCAATTCCCTAATGACGTTATCTTTTCACGTGCTTATAGGCCACTTATGCATCTTCTTTGGCGAAATGTCTGTTCAAGTCCTTTGCTCATTTTTTCATTGAACTGTATGTCCTTTTATTGCTGAGTTGCAGTTCCTTATATATTCTGGATATTAAACCCTTATCAGATATATGATTTCCAAATGTTTCCCATTCTATAGGTTGTCTTTTCATTTTCTTGATGTCTTTTGATGCACAAATTTTTTTTTTATTTTGATGAAGTCCAATTTATCTATTCTTCTAGTTCACTCTTTTATTGCTGATGCTTTTGGTATCATATCTAAGAATTCACTGTCAAATACAAGGTCTTAAAGATTTACCCCTATTTTTCTTCTAAGAGTTCTATGGTTGTAGCACTTATATTTTGGTCATTGATCCTTTTTTGAGTTAATTTTTGTATATGGTAAGAGACAGGGGTCCAACGTCATTCTTTTACTTGTGGAAATCCATTTGTTGAGGAGACTATTCTTTTTCCATTGAAAAATGGACTTGGCATTCTGTCAAAAATCATTTGGTCATGGATGTATGAGTTTCTTTCTAGACTCTCAATTCTATTCCATTGGTCTGTATGTCTATCCTTAAGCCAGTACCAAACCATTTTGATTACTGTGGCTTTGTAGTAAGTTTTGAAATCAGGAAGTGTGAGTCCTCCAATTTTGTTCTACAAGTTGCAAATTTAAATAGGCCAGGAAAGACCTTCTGAGAAGCTGGCATCTGAATAAAGACTAGAAGGATGTAAGAAGGCATACCAGACAATGTCACTGCTTCACATTTCCCTTTTCACCATTTTTGTGCCACAACTCTCCCATTACAATGTGATTTTTCCTAATATCCTGTACCTGCGGCTTTTCTTCAGAGGACTGCCTAGAGATGACCAATAGACCATGTGTTCTAGCACACAGTTGCCCAATTCCCAACCATAACCCTCAAGGCAGTGAAGAAACCAGGCTAGAGTTGCTTGACAAAGCCAAAGAGGTATGGGGATCCCTACTGAGGCCTTCCTATATCTTAATCCCTTACATGTCTCTGACACTTTTATATTAAAACTGCGATTTCATGTACATTATTTCAAGCACCACTCAGGCTGCCTGTTAACCTTTGGCGGTCTTTCCTTTAATCTTCCCCTTCAATATGCTCTTCAATTTCCTTCATCTCCATTAACGAGTGTAAAAACATTGGCTTTGCCTCCTTCTAGAGATACTCCACTCCCTACTACCACACTTAGGACGGCTCAAGGGCAGCTCAAAATTTCAGTCACTCTAAATGTCAACACTATTGTCATTTAGTTGTCAGCATAGTAATTACAAGTTAGAGATCTCATTTGTTCCTTCTTCCTCCACAGTGACCTACAACATCAGCCATATCCAAGGAAAGGGCCACTCACTCCACATGGTAAACCTACTTACTCATAATGATTTAGCGAGAAAAGCCCTGGACTAGTTCAGAAGCCTGCTTCAATACACATTTCTTATGCACCTAATAATGGGTCAAGCAATATTGCCCTGGTAATAAAAAGATGACCGAAGCAGAAGATTGAATCCTTACTCTCAAGGCCCTCATAATGTATTAGCGTTAACAAACACAACCCGATACAATGGGTCAGGTACAGGACTACAGTAAAGATATTATCAAAGTGCCATGGGAGTACAGAGTAAGGATTATTGGGGAAGAGCCCAGGAGGGCATCACAAACAGCCATTTGTGGTCAATTCGGAAGAACAGATGAGTCTAAGCTAAAGTGAGGGGCAGCGGTTCCCTGTAGAGGGAACCAAATGAGCCAAGGCACGCCTTGCGGCGGAGACCAGTGGTACCCCGGGAGCTGCGCGGCAATACAACCTGGGGCAAGGGGTTTAACATCGCTGGGTCTTGTCTCAGAAAACTAGCAATTACACCATAAAAGCGCTTAGAAAAAAACTGAAAAACTCCGTGGAAATGAGACGTATTGCTTTCTCGTTAAGGCTAATGACCGGATGTTAAGGCAGGAAATCCTGAGAAGTGCCTGTGAGGACATAAACTCAGTTAACCGAGGCCTCTACGCCTCCATCCTCGGCTCGCTTAAGTATATACGCCAGCTCAATGAGCCGGGAAAACAAAAGCCCAAGGAACGAGAGCCACCTGAGCCCAGCCCGGTTCCGGGGCCTCACGCCCGATCCCAGTTCCCACGATCTTCCGGCTCTGAGCCTGGAACCTGAAGCCACGTTCCCCGCCGCCTCTCTGTACCGCTTCGCACCGCCTGCCGCGTCACCCGACGCTATAGACGCTTTGATTCCTCCCAGCCGCGAAATCCAGACCTATCCCGCGGTCCGGCCACCTCCGCCCTTTCCGTAGTGACGAATCGGCGCCTGGCTGGGAAAGTACCCAAATTCGAGAAGTTTTGAGGAACTATGGGGCGCTTAAAAAATCATAAATTATTCTAAACATCACCAAACCCACTACGGAAGCTTTAGCTCTCTAAAGAAAGGTGAGCGAGGTCTGTAAATAAATTAAGAAGCAGTGTCGAAAGTGCGAGTGCGGAAGCTCGGGGCGCGAGGGGCGGGGCGTACGCGGGACAAAGGGAAGAGAAGCTGGAGTTGAGGGCGCTCTGTTTGCCCGCGGGTGAGTGTTTTGGATCGGGCCCGACTGGGTGGAGAGGGTGGCAAGTTGTGATGTCCCCACTTGGCTGGACCCCGACTTCCCAGGGGTTACTAGGGTTTAGGTTTGGCAGCGGAGCCAGAACTGGGGGCTGGTTGCGTCCACTTTGAGGCCTAGCGGTGTGAGGATTGGTAGGGAGTCCCGTCGGTGGCTTCTCCTCAGCCGCGGGATTTGCCCCGTCCAGTAGCCCTCCAAAATTGGCCAAAGCACTTATGTATACACCCCGTTAGTTGAGTTGCTGGTAAAGTGCATTCACCCCGACAAACAGAGGAAGCGACTTCACAGGAAGCCCTCGTGGCAAGCCATGCTCTGGTCCTCACCGCCAGGAATGTGGTTCCTCTTGGTCCAAGCAGCGACGTGGTAATTCACAGCGTGGCTTGGAGTGAAGAGCGAAGGCTCTGAAACAGTTTGGTCTGGGTTTGGAACCCAACTCTAGTACTTCCTGGCTGTGTGGTTTTCGGCAAGTTACCTAAACTCCCTGAGACTCCCTTTTTTTACTCTGTAAAATAGGGAGAGCAGTGCATGTCTTGTAGGGAAGTTGTAACTATTAAACGAGATCGTATAGGTAATTAGCTTATCCCTTATAAGGTATTCATTCAGGAAATACTGAGTATCATGTGCCAGGCACTGGGAATGGATCCACTGATGGACAAATGTACGAGTTCACTCTTAAAATTTATAGTCCACTAGGGGAGATGAGTAATTGCAAAGCATTAACAATAAAGTGATGTACAGGGAGTTTGCAGCAGTTGTCATTAGGGCTCACCAGAGCAAGGCCTACTGGAAGTTGACAGCTCCCTGAATGTGAGCAGTAGGGAAATCCGGACCAATGGTTTCTGCCTGTTTTTTAAGGAAAGAGCCAGCATGGACCATTGATAGAATAAGGTGTTTCTATCCACACGGGTTTCTTATTTCTTGTACTCTAGGGAATTCCCCTAAAATGCAAAATAGAACCAACTGTCATGTTCGTTTCACATAACGTTTGGATGAAAGTGCACCAGTAGACAATAAAAGTTTATTTGCCTTTTTTTTCTAAAAATGAATTTTTGTATCTTTGTACTCTACTATTTGCGATGTATATTAATGTAAGAAAGCAGCTCATATGTATATGGTTATGTTGTGAGCTGGTAATCCCAAGCAGCACACAATCTGGTCATACTGACAAGTAAAAAAATAAAATATAATAACAATATCATAGGTTTATGTAAATTGGCTAGGAATAAAGATGAGGGTGCTATTAATTCTACCCAGGTAACTTATCAAGAAAGCTCCATTAAGGAGAGAAATCTTGAAAATGGCTCTGAAGGATGAATAAGAGTTTCTCAGGTAGACTTTCAAAATTTATTCCCAGCAGGTATGAAGCTATTTGCCACTATAAGAGAATGTTACAGCTCATTATCATACCAATTACCTTTTGCACAGCCTCCAGAAATAAAATACTGCACTATTTTAATAGAAGTTTGTTACCATAGAAGCAAAGGTAGAGCTGCCGATAAGGAAGCTGTCAGTATCTGGTAGGCTTTGTTGGGGTGGGCCCAGACAATACATCACATTCTATTGTCATCTTTTTATCAGTCAGATTAAGTGTTTACATGGCATCAGCAAAATGTTTTCCATACAAAAGGTGGCTCAGTGTTGTTAAAAACCTAAAAGTACATGTCTAATATTACTCTTAATGTCCCCAGTTATTTGCTTTAGTCATTTAACTCTGATCAACCAAATGATCTACAATAACTAGTAAAATGATACACAAAAGGCTTGATTACTAGAAGACAACGTGAACTAATTTTACTCAGAAATACCAATTAAAACCACCCTATTCTTTAGGAAAACATTCTCTTATGCTTGCTGAGTTTTGATTCTCTTTTTTTTTTTCTTTTTTTTTTTTTCTTTTTTTATTTTAGTGTCTCAGATTCATTCTTAAGGAACTGAGAACTTAAATCTTCCAAAATGTCAAGTAAGTTTCATTTTTTATATTTATCAATCTATGTTAATAAGAGACTAATGCCCTAGCAAATGGAAATTCCAAAATACTCTCATTTTTTTTCTTCAAAACAGGACCATTGGTAGTTTTGTTGCATAGTATTATATCTCAGTTGTTTACAAGAAGTTATTTATTTTCTTTCAAACAGAAAGACCATCTTATGCCCCACCTCCCACCCCAGCTCCTGCAACAGTAAGTTTTAATTTTCTTGTTAATGTAATAGCCAAGTCTGGCCTTGATACAAAAACCCAGATGTCTTCCAGTGACAGTCACTCAATCAACACAACAGTATGAAAAAGTCAGCTAAAAAAACAGCACGTCCTACTAAATAAAATAACTCTTTGCATCTTACCTTGAACCAACCCCAACATTTAAGGAAACATACTGCTGAAATTCTGATCTCCTATGCTCAGTTTTTTTCCTTCTAAATGGGAAATAAGTGACAAGTTTAACACTTCTCTCTTATTAATCTTTGTTATTAAGAGTGTTTAAAGTTGATATTGAGTGAATGCTCGTTCTGGCTTTTTTCTTTTTTTTTTTTAAACCTAACCTTCAACTGGTTACATTTTTCTCTCCTTTTTTGTCTATATATAATTTTCATATTAAATCAGACAAGCTTCTAGTTCTACAATAATACTCACTGTAAATCTTTATTTTCAAGCTGTTCAAGTAAGGATTTTATTATCTGTGGGTCAGATCCTGCTATTGAATTTTATTCCACTTTATAAATAATTTTTTTTGGTTTGGAAATTGATACGTTTCAAAATGTCTAAATAATAGTTGTGACTTTTTTTCACCCAGCAAGCTCTGGCCCAGCTTGGTCAGCATGTAAAATAATTGTCCAATCCACAAAACAGGTATAACAGTAACGGTTTAGGCCTTGCTGAAATGGATTCCTTGGTTTTTTTTTTTTTAATAAAAAAACACTGTTAACATTGGCCATATCCTACAAAACCAGTTCTTTAATAGCTGTTAGCTTCCTTCCACACCCCCTACTACCTAAATTTCAGGCTAGCCTGCTTTTCACTGCTAATTAGGTCCTTGTGTAATTTTATTTTCTTTACTAGAGAATTTCTCTTATTTACTAACCCTCAGATGTATGTTTTAGTTATGTTTATCAATTTGTTTTTCCTCAGTAAGATGCTTTTATAAGGACATACTGTATCGCATGTTCTTAGTTCATTTTATGTAATATAAAATACACAGTCTCTAAAGTTTCTGCCAGTAGATCTTAAAGTCCGCTATTTGGTTTGTTTTCTTTCTTAAATCAAAGAACATTTCTTATGACCATCTCTATGGCACTCTGCTAGTGGCTATACAGGTGGAGCTGAACAGTTGAGATTCCTGACCTCAGAGAGCTAACCACGTACTTCACTTTTGGAAATGGATAATTGTAATGTTTTAGTTTCCTTTTTCTTTTTTTAGTTCCCTCACTTACTTTTCTTACATTATTGCCTCATATTGTTGAACAGTGATTCTTATTGTTTATACAGCCTTTGAAGGTGTCATTTTGATGTAAATACTGCCTCTTTGACAATGTATGATATCTTGAGAACAAACTTGACTTTTTGAGATTAAAATAGCTCAAAAACCAAGTGTCTCCCTTATGACTTTTTAGATATAGAAAGGGATGTTTTGCTTTTCTTTAGTCATATTTCTGTACCATTATAATTTCACATTGACACACAAAATACAGAAGATTAGGGATTAGGACATCCAACAGAATGGATATTAAATGAATTATTCACCTTCCTTTTTTTTTTCCATTACTTCTACCACCACCACCTCCACCACCTCCACCACCTCCAC